>NC_135563.1:15272150-15404650 GCF_964340395.1 Glandiceps talaboti | reverse complement strand
CTCTGAATAAAAACTGGAGATGCCTGGGGTATTATGTAAACACTGTATTCAACAAATCATCAGCGTAAGAAAGTGTACATAACAAGTTAAAACTCTCTATTTGACTCAGTGAATCAAGAATCCATGCTACGATGTTCCCTTTGTATGGGATCAGTCACCAAACTATACCAGACTACGATTCTCTCTTACTCCAGTCAAATACATACCGTGTTCGTAATATTGAAGAATTTTAGACACCGACATTGTATTATATCATGGCTAAAGTTTCTTTACAGTAGAGTTTCTGTTTGATCAAAAAAAACTAATATTCAGTTCAAGCCTATCTTAGTTATCATCCGGTCTAACAACTTTACGCGATTAGGGGATTGTGTCTGTTTCCCACATGGATTAAATAAATCTCGTCTACAAACGATGATGTGATAAAGACTCCTAGACAAGAAGGTATACATATGACAATCAAAGTTGTAACATCTTTATCTTCAGATGCCTGTCAAGATGATCATAGCATGGATATCTCCCTATCTATACTAATGTTTCTAAAGTCACAACGGTACACAAAGATATTCGTCAGTCATTATGCTAGTTTATTACATGCCACGTTACCTAGCTATTGTTTCAAACATGAACATCCGGGATAATTGCCGGGTAAACAAATGTTATATTTACCCAAATACAAGAAATGCATGGTAAAAATTGCGACTTTTTGCAAGGTACGCTTATATATATTTGCAGTCTATCTGGATAGATAGAATGGTGAAAGTCAACATACATATCTCATTAGATGAACGATATTACAGTCCGGTATAAGCATTTATGCCTCCGGATCAGAATGCTATTCACCCTCTTCACTGTCTGGCGGATTACCATCCAATCCATATGTGTAAACCGCATCATAATATTGAGGCATTGATATGAAATGTATTTAAAAAAAAAAAAGTGGTGGGGATGGCGTGTGTGTATTTAGATATTGTTCCCGAACACTTTTCTTCGTTCAGTCAAGGAATATACGAGTGGCTTAGGTCACGAGTATTTTCCGGCTGAATGAAAAAATTGGGGGAACATATATATATATATATATCTCCTCAACCTCAAGCATAACTTATAATAAAAAATTGTGAAAAATAAGGGTGATTTGGAAGTATAGCTGTTACACTCCTCTATATACAACAAGGTATGCCGGGATTACACAAAGAGAATCACCAGATGTCCCTTAATACAATATGCTAATACACGCATACAATGTATGGCAGGGTTATGCAAAGTACGTGCGTTATTGTATCAGTACCGCCAGATGACTTCACAGAATGTCAATTTAATCATAGCCCCTACACAAAAGGTGCGGGGTCTATGATTTAATACACACCCTGGCTAATAATCAGACTTACAGAATGGCGGTAGTGATACCTACCCCCCCCCCCCCAGTGGTCAATGAAATCACGTAGGAGTTTGAGGCACACAGAACCGATTTCATCTCTCATGAACGAAGACAAAAGTTTTAGAAGGCGACGTAAACATTTAGACGTCACGTGGATTCTATTTTACTCACCAGTCTGTCCTGAAATCGTGGAGAAGCCAAACCAGCATAATAGACTGCAAACGCCGCTCAGCGTACACAGTGCCAAATACATGTGCTCTCATCCAAACCAAATCCCAGAATGACAAAATTAATGGAAACACGTGTTCCTGAAGTGCCACATGGTTAAAATGAATTGACCAATCACTGGCCTGTTGCTAACAAGGACTTGCTAATTTATGAACACATCGTCAAACCCGATTGGCCAATTTGTGACCACACACAGGTGTATTTGATGACCACCTAAAATCATAATCTTCCAAACACTTTCAGTAAGGGAGAGGATTCAGCTCTTTGATGGGGTTATTCAGTTGCATTTAACCACACTATGTTCTATAGTATATGTTATTTTTGGAATGGACATTGGGTGTTGCATCAGTGCACTAACACTAGGCCTCCAACCACATGGTCCAGGCAATCCAGCGCACCGGATCAGGGCAATGTCTGGATACTGTATCAGACCAATGCAATATGAACACAATAATTGCACAATAATAACAATAATAATACAATTGTCTATTACACACCAGTCTTGTAAAATGAAGATTTTAAAACAATTTGTGGCTTAGCCTTAATTCGCATCAACGGGAGGGGGGGGGGTCACTCTTAGCTTGCAACACAAGAAGAATTTCGGATGACTCAAAGCCAAAAGATCGCCCAAATGACAACATACAATATTAGAACTGCCGGTCCAATATATGGTAAGTCCAAAAGTTGAAACAATCAGAGGTATTAAATAGTTTGTGAAAGACTGGGAGGTCTGAAATGAAGATTATCACAGGATTACACCGATGCGATGGGATATAATCCCCATCGCAATGGGAGCATGTTCGAAACCTTGGATGTTAACCTGGTGGCAGTTCTTTGGTTACTTTTAAGGAGATGCAATTCCATATTCGATTATATCTTCCTTTGTGGATTTCAAGATTATAACTAACTGGAGATTAAATCTAAATGTTTAAGTAATCTATTTCACAATGTCACCATTAGGGAGATGTTGTTGTTGTTTGTTATTCTCATATAGTGCAGCTGTCTGTTTATTACACATCTAATATTGTATATATGACGTCACTACACCGGAACATTAACGTTACAAAACATCCTACAATCGTCCATGCATCAATCCATCCATGCGCATAGACGGAGACGTACATACATACATACATACATACATACATACATACATACATACATACATACATACACACACACACACACACACGCACGCACGCACGCACGCACGCACGCACGCACGCACGCACGTACACACACACACACACACACACACACACACATACATACATACATACATACATACATACATACATACATACATACATACATACATACATACATACATACATACATACATACATACATAGGTTTGTATGTGTATGTATGTGTCTGTGTTGTTGTGCACATTGAAGAATTACCAGGAATCACTCATCGGTTGTCCTCAATGTATACTTTCCCCAATGTCGTTTTGATGACCAAGTAAATTGATTTTGAAATAGCACGTCAAAGTGTTACTAACATTGTTCTTTGTATTCTCTAAGACGATCAATACTCCCCTCACTAATTGCCTAAGGGTCTATACAAGGGATGTGTAACACCAGCTGACAAAAACAATAACGACATACCGTATATATTATTCATGCTAATTCAAAACCTTATCTCTGTCTGACCATCTTGGAATAGTACAGACATATATATATATATATATATATATATATATATATATATATATATATATATATATATATATATATATATATATATATATATATATATATATATATATATATATAATACGTTTGTGAATATGTAAAATGTGTGGGGATGTGTATGTGTATGTGTATGTGTGAAGAGTACACTTAAAATTGGTCAATTATCACAGTCATTCACCATCGTGAAATGTCGTCCCAATGTCAAATCAATACCAAGATATGAGTCCTGATATCGCGACTAAGAAGTCTTTACTTTTATTTGATTTGTTTTATTATGGCTTCACCATAACTTGTGATGAACATTGAACTATAGAGGTATATCGCTTATACAATGTAATACAAAGTAAGGCTTACAGTGTATACTGGTATCTTTTTTGCGACTAGTTCAATTTGAGACACACTTGGATAAAACGAAAGACTTTCCACTTCAATAACAAATCATACTAGAGTACGCGACCAACTGAGGTATTCGGTAAACTGATAATCACTACCAATTCACCCTGAATCCACCTTAATGTTTACCGTGGACGAGTACAGTGCTGTAGGCATAGGACCCGAGACAGCTAATAACAGTAACATCATGAACCATTCAAATATCACGATTGTCTACGATCCTACTGCATGCCTGGAGGTTCATATAATCCGAATCGGACTAACTTAAATATTGCTGATTTTGACCTAGTCAGTTTGATAGAGGGGTGGGAAATGGGGGGTGGGGTGGTGGTGGTGGTGGTGGTGGTATGTGTATGTGTGTGTGTGTCAAATTATGGTGAATTTCTAATCATCTCTGTATGATTAAGTAAATCTTATATACCAATGAATGTGACTGTAGTTTTACTTACTGAGACAAATTGACCAATTTCCCAAGTCTGTACTGTAGATTCACTCGTTACCATGTTTACTTGTCAAAGTTTTACTACTTTTACTTAATTTATTGAAAAAGAGAAATTCTGTTAAATTGAGACCTGGTTAATGTTGATAAATAGTCAGTCTTACATTTTAAATTGTTATAAAAGATAATGTACGTGATCTCACTAAATCACTCCACCAATTCTACTCAATATCAACTATCTAAAAGAATGATCGTCATGTTACTGAGACAATGTATGGTATAGGACACATTTATTGTACATTTCATACACGTTTAGAAGTTATAACATGCAACAGGTGTTCCTGGCAAATGTCTTCAACCATTATGGTGGCTGCTATGACAACGGTAGGTAGCTAATCAAAATGACTATAAGACTTGATATTTAGTGTGTTTTATATGACCAATGGTGACTTTACAGACGTGATTCACATTGCTTTATCCATTGTACAACCCATTGGTTTTAGCAGTACGATAGTTTAGATGAATCGTTGTTGACAACCGACAAATACACATACCCTTTCTCCCTCACAGCGATAGCAAATATGTTTTCCTGAAGTTTAAACAAATCTTTACTCGCGAAAGTGAAAGTAGGGGGTTAACATTTTACTGCAATTGTAAACGAACTCCTAGAAGAAACACACTTCATAATCTCGTAATATATACCCAAGGGTTTAACTTATTCCCAAGCACGTTTTCTGTTGTTCGCTTTTTCATCCCTCCAGTCTCGTTTATTCTTTCCAAATACAAGTGTGTTTCTAATAGAGAGTTTGACACCAGTGAGATATTTACCGTGGGTTGTCGCAGCTCTTATCGTTCACGTATGTAAACAGAGAAAGACAGCTGCGTCGTTTCAATCGTCCTGTGTTCGATCGTACCAGTTTATATGACATAGATTACTGACAATTGTGTCACTCTAGTCACTAACTGGTTCCTCATCAATTCAATTACTAACTTTTTGGAAAATAACTGGTGTAAAGGGCAAAGAAATATGTCGCCATCGTCATAGGACAATTAAAATAGAATTTGTGACTGAAAAGACGAATAATGAGACAAAAATGACAATTATCATAGTATTAAGCTGATAATTCTTTAAAAATTGGTAAACACCTGTTAAATACACTAACAAATATTAACACACGCACACACACAACACACACAACACACACACGCACACACACACACACACACACACACACACACACATATATATATATATATATATATATATATATATATATATATATATATATATATATATATATATATATATATTCAGATAGTCAGAACACACATATATATTATATACATACTTATATATATATTCAGAACTTTTGGAAACCCTGCATTTCATATCTCACACACACACACACACACACACACACACACACACACACACACATATATATATATATATATAATAGTTGTCTGAAGATCGCTCGAAGCGTGAAACTCTGAGTAACAACTTATTACATCCTTATTCTTTTGAATTGAGTATATATATATATATATATATATATATATATATATATATATATATATATATATATATATATATATATAAACTATGTCCGCCAGCACATTTCAAATTTGACGTCTTTCATTCGTCATACCCATCCATATTTGCCTTGGTGCTTAAGCATGTACTGGTGTTGAAACAACACACAACCAGCACGTGACCAAAAAAAAGGAAGGTGTAGATCATATCTGTATATTACCTGTAGCTATCGTTAAAGTTTGCGTGTCTGTTTTTACTTTGTTGCTCCAAAACTAACTATTTTTTCTAATAACAAGTCCATATAGTTATATTTTCTTGGTGTTTTATCTCAGTTATAGTGTTACTAGTGAGAGTTGAACGGTATAAGTATGGATAGTTCAGACGTTAGACTCTAGCACTCACACTCTCATACTCGTACGGGATCGTTCAGGTCCAAGTCGGGAATTAGTCACAACTGAGAAGATAAATCGGCTTGCCAGAATCACCTATCCGAGAGCTCGTCTCCTCTCCTCCTCTCCTGATTCTGGATGTTTTATTCTCATCTTAAGTATACTTCCAATACAATGGAACTTACACAACGACTAAATATAGAAAATCACACCATAAGATCATGGCATCATAAAAGTTATTATGTACTTTTCTCTAACCAATCATGTGAATTTCAGTTACATCATGTTTGCCCAGCTTCGTCATCGCCAGTCTATTTCTGACCTATGGCCTACAATGCCGAAAAGTAGAATTTATTCCCATAATTCCGAAATACGATATTTTGGATCGTAACACTCGCATCACTAGTATCAAATAAATGACGATTTCTCAACCAGGAATTGTCATTGACACTTTTAAATATGAAAGACAATCAAACGAACAGATACTGGTCACGGTTCAGAGGATAAACTTCTGTTATAATAAAAAACCCACGTGGATTGTTATTGAATTGGAAACTAGGTACGGTAAATCTTAAAAATCGAACGGCGTGTTTAGTTCTTTAGAACTTATGTGACGATTTGCTCATTTTAATGCTACCCACGATTATTTTGGTTGAGTTCTTCTGTGTGCGTGTCAAACCAAGTACAGACCCCATAGATCCATTTATTTTCAACAACTGATTAAATACTACCACAAAGCAAATACGCGTTGTATGACCTGTGTAAACCTAGCGGTCCGGAGATTGTTTGTTAATCGCTACCCGCTATGGCGTGAAGTACTTCTCTTGTCTACCAAAAACGACCCATAGATTCGTTCGGGTATCTGAATTGGACGCGTCAGCTGTATGTATGTACCAACTGTGCCAGTCACAACAGCCCCCGGGTAATGCTTAATTCTCGTTTACTTTCACAACCTATCAACTCTATTCATACTCTGCTGACTTGCCCGGTAGCTGTTCTACATCTACAATCACCTGTGTTAGGGCTTCATGACGAAATAAAACAGCCCCCACTATACACATAATCTATAACCAAAAGATGGTAGGGTCAGCAAAATATTATGAAAGTGGGCGGGATACATCGCATGCCTGTCTCTCTGAGTACATGCTCTTCGGACAGTTGCCTTTGTTGATGTGGCAAGTTTTCTTGCAACCCTTTTGCAATTTGAAAAGCATTCAACCATATCGCTGTTCTAAGTTGGCCAACACAATAGGAACACGTTCGGTGCGGTCACACGGGTGTCAAATCAACCGACGCACAACATCCATCCCATTTTCTTCTGAATTTCCATTCCTCGTGACGTCTGTACTTATTGATTTCTCGTGGTTATTTACCGACAGGTAGACGAGAACATTGAATAATATCATCAAGTTCTTTTACGAAAAGGATCAGCGGTGACAAAAGCTCCTCGCGGTAAGCCTCGCAGCGCACCAAAATGGCAGCCGAGCTTATGTCATTTTAGATTTGATTTAAGCGATCATTAATTGCCCTACTGGTAGGTTTGATTAGCATGTATTGCGGCTGTTCCGTGACACATACAGAGTGAGTACCGTTATAGGCCTTTCCTCTTCGCACTAGATCTATGTTATTGTCAATATTTAGTAGCTTAAGTTGATCGCCGTATTTGTATGCTAATACTGTCCTTTAATCGGTTCCGTTTTCACGCTTTTGTTTTGTTTCTCTTTTCTCTCCCCCTCCACGACAACTCCAGACTCAACATCGACATGAAGAAAGCGTTTCTACTACGGGAGTACAATCGTTTTATAACGTGTTCTATCTGTGGAGGCTACCTGATCAAACCATGTACCATAGCAGAGTGTCTACATACATGTAAGTATATATGTCGTTCTGTTTACCCATTTCAACAGACTCTAACCACAGCTTGCGTGATATATTTAAAACTCGGGCAGCTGTCTGTGTGCGATCGGTCTGCCATGACTCGACTTAAAACGACTGTCGTTGTTAATTCCCCACAGCGTCCACATAAGCATGTCCGTTTCCTATACAGTCAGTCACCCAAATGCCCTCTTTAATGTATATTTCCTACCTCTTTCCGAAATGAAGCCATGAAATTGACAATATCACCGTGTATCTATTCTCAGACAGTGTAACGGTAACGTTTTTATCGCGTCGTGCATGAAAGGCTTTGTAACAATCTAGTCGATTAGTACAGTAGGCGTGCTGTGCAGACGGGACGGACATTTATCACCTGAGTCGAGGCCCCAGAGTTTCCGCAAGCCTTACCCGCCACAAAAAAACGTGGTTGTAATTTTATTTGGGGGCTGATCAAAAAAATAACGGGTGTATTCTGTCAAATTAAACGGTGGTACTGAGACCGTTTTCACAATAGCAAATATGGTGTTGCAAAGGAACACGATGGGTGTGTGTGCGCTATTGTCATACAACTATTTGTTTATATAGAGCTCCTTGTCAATAGAATTAAACGCTGCCATGAATTCGCTATTTTTTAAAAAGCTCTGGCGATAGATAATAAAAGGGTAGTGTAGTGAGAGTGACAAAGCTTCTATACATGCAATTGCATATCGTTAAAATTTCGCTTGGTTATATTTCACATATAGAGCGCAGCAATATCGATCTCACGTGCCGTATTCACCTTAACGGACAGGTCGACGTACATTTGTACGTGTCATACACAAAGTCGTAGATTAAAACCGAAGGCTTTGGTTTTAATAAGGAGGTCGTTACTCTAATCTCCATAATCATAGTAATTGGACTTAGCGTTGGTAAACGAGTTGGAAAGAACTAGAGGTTATAACATTGAACGTGTTCTCAGTGACAGTGAAAACCCGTCAATACATGCTCTCCACAACTATTTGAGTGTGGTAGTTTAAGGAAATCGACCATTTCGATCGTGCTTTATTGCTTGACATTGCATTTCCTTTGTCGTTACTCTATGGATGCGGTGAATGACTATGTGGTACATTGGGTCTCATTTCAGGGTATATTTTAAAGATCGAAACCAGTAGATGCCACGTGTATGATGACATCCTCATCGACTCAATATCGATATTAAAATAAACATTTACGTCTTCTTAACACTATTAACATGACGAAACGTTTAATTACAAGATGTCTACGTGGCCATGACGTAAACAAGACGACAGTGTTATATTATTACACTCAATGTCGTATCGAGAGTGTTATAAATATACCGGTTTGGCAATCACGGAAACACGAAATTCCTGTCAAATAAGACAAATAGTAATGATGGATTGCGACTTGTCTCTTGTTTAATTCAATCTGAAATTACTATTGATGTTCAAATTATTGACCGGCAAGGGAATGTGAAATACTTAGGGCATTAATAGTATGATATTTTATACATGTGCTTGGCGCATTGCGACTCGAGGCTTAATACATTGAATCACTTTCAAAGTACTGTATTTAATTATTGATGCCGTGAGTACAACCTTTATTAATGACATCGACACGATCCGGTATACGTGATCCTTGGTGACGTCAGCATGACATCACATCGATGACGCCAACGGCTCTTCGACTCGCTAGTGTTGAATTCCCAAGAAGGTATGACGGCTTTCTTGTTATGACATTATCGCGCAAGATAATGTACGGAATTACATTTCACAATATATGTATATGAATTGACAACGATGATAACGAACGCCGCCAACAGTTTGTTTGGCATGGAATGGAATGGCGCTGAATTGACGCCCTACAGCACGCTATTAGATGTTAAATTAGTGATGACATTGTTGATTTCAAAGCAATTAGTACATGCAGGTTACCACCGTTGTATGGAATTGTATCGGTCAGTCAGTATTTTTTAATGAAAAACTCACGTTTTGAGGTTAACTATGTCAGTTTCACCATGATGCTAAGGAACAAAATTCTGAAGGAAATTTTCTTCAAAAATAGCAACGAAGTCTAAATTCAACTCTGCTAGAAAGAAACACAATAGATACTCTATCAACGTTTCCTACGTGATATGAAAATAACACTTCATGGCCTAGTTTCGTTTTGACCGGAGGTATAAGTAAAGGTAGCCATGGTTACCGATTTGATTGTAATAACTGTCCTCGATATACGCTTTACTTAATGGACATTTCATGCCTATATTGACCGTGTATCTTTTTATTTATTATTATTGCTCTATCAATTGTCATTCTCAAGATGTATTTTTATTTCATCGTAATTAACAACAGAAGGTGACCACGAGTGCGTAGGCTAATTAATAATATTGTATTTTACATAATTTACATATTATTTCAATATTAAAATATGATCTAGGTCTCTGGGCTAACCCGGAAACTCTACTCTGAGCGTGTCTGTGTACGTGCGTACATGCTTATGTGTATGTATGTATGTATGTATGTATGTATGTATGTATGTATGTATGTATGTATGTATGTATGTATGTATGTATGTATGTATGTATGTATGTATGTATGTATGTATGTATGTATGTATGTATGTATGTATGTATGTATGTATGTATGTATTATGTATGTATGTATGTATGTATGTATGTATGTATGTATGTATGTATGTATGTATGTATGTATGTATGTATGTATGTATGTATGTGTGTGTGCACGTACATACGTTTCTGTATGTATGTATGTATGTATGTATGTATGTATGTATGTATGTATGTATGTATGTATGTATGTGTGTGTGTGTGTGTATGTATGTATGTATGTATGTATGTATGTATGTATGTACGTATGTACGTACGTGCGTACGTATGTATGTGCGGACGGACGGACGGACGTACGTACGTATGGATGGAAGTAACATGCGCGTGCAATCGAGATTTAGGTTATTAGAAAGTTTATACATATCAAACTATAGAAAGAACGTGTTATAATTTATAACATCACATACAAAACTGTAGAGGCTATGACGAACCTTAGGTTAAAACATTCACCAAATTAATGGTCCACAGTTGGAGGGGGACTGTAAGATTCCGAAGGGAAGAGTCGACAGTTGATGGCGTCAAAATGAAAGATAGCATTATACGTAAATAGTGATTTGAGAATACCGTCATTGTTTGTTGCTCACTCTTTGTGACGGACTATGAAAGTAAGTGTACGATAAAAAAGTGAGGCGGGGGTGGGGGGTGGGGGGTGGGGTGGGGGTGGAAGTATACTTTACGATTACTCTCCATTTTCACTCGTACAGCATTGATTTGTGCAATGATATAAAACTAAGTTACCAGTCATCTTTGTTTTTGGAGAAACCCAAACACTATCAAATTGATATCTTTATATCGTTTCAACAATAATCTTTTATTTTTAGGTAGCTTTTATGTAAATTCCCCGCGGGATATCACATACTGTTACCATGGTTACCATAGATCTGATTGAATGGAAAGGTCGCTTGTATAATGTATCATATGGATGTCAGCGAGTGAGATTAAAGACTGCGTGTTATCTATGCTATAAAGACAGTCAACGCTTAATACACACAAGACGCTTCCATAGTTACTTCCTATTTCTACCCACTCGATATTATATTCACGCCACAAGCTCTAATTTCCGTTTTAAAACCGATCTGCGTTTGCAATATTATTAATTCATAAAGAGTATTATCTCTTACAAAGTAGTTTTCCTCTCGTCGTTCGTTGTATCTTTTAACCTCCTTTATACTTGTTCTAAATATGGTGTGGCTTTATGAAATATGTAAATGTGGGTGACGTGCTGGTCAATAATTCCATTAGAAGAGAAACCCCCAGCAGCGTTTTGCCTGTAGGGCACCATAAACTACAATGCCCAGGATATGATTTGAGAAAAAAAATATATTTCCGATTAAATATTTAAAAGCTGTTGGCATCGCCCGAGTTTGTTCCAATGCTGTTTCATCAGATTATTGCGGTTATCATCTCCGAATCTAGTAAGAATTCGTCAGCATAATAAGGGGTATCGTTCAGTATGACTTGCATTTTTATAGAGTGATTTGCATACTCGTAATTTCCGCCAATCAGATGATTTAGTATCAGTTGTACTGAATTCTAAGGAGCTGATTTGATACCAAGCAAGTTTGACAATATCAAGCTACACGTATCCAAATGATTTGTAGTCTGCATATTAATTAGTGAATTCTACATACCTTTGGGTAATCACTGGTCGGGATAATTCACGAAAGAATGTGTCAAATTTATGAATTTTTATGAGTCGTGTATATAGCATACGATGGACCAAAAGAACCCCCTTTGTACATATATATTAGCAATTTGCATAACTAAAGAGATTTGAGTTGTTTCGTATTAGCTCGTTAATACAACCTGGTCGTTGAAATGAATGGGTAAGATAACCTTAAATGTCGGTCATTACGCACCAGTCTTTCACATGATATAGGGAGGTACAGTTATCAATATTTTTAGCATTTTAGTACCAGCTGAACGACAATAAACTATTTTTTACGAAATAAACTGTGTTACTATATGACATCATTTGAATTTGTCAAAGTAATACATTTTTACTTCCGGGGGAGCAGGGTTGTTTTAGATCCGGAATTGAAACCAGTACGTGATAAGACTTTATTTGTGTCCGCACATATACGTCGGGCAAAAATAAATAACTTTTGTCGTAACTGACATTCAAGTGTTTACAGGTAGAACGAACGACCAAAACGTTAGACTTACAACGCTCAGATTACATGTAACTATCTAGTGATTTGAATGTAAAGAAATCAAATTCGCATTAGTTGTTCACTTGCTGTTGTTGTTGTTGTTGTTGTTGTTGTTGTTGTTGTTGTTGTTGTTGTTGTTGTTGTTGTTGTTGTTGTTGTTGCTGTTGTAGTAGTAGTAGTAGTAGTTAGAAAAACAATACATTAAGCCCCGGTTACGCCCAATGCCTTTTTAAAACAATCAAAGTTTACATGATTTTCTAAATTAGATATTCGTTTTCCATCCTTGTCACTGGCTGGATTTCTACAACTCAGGAATGGCGTCATAAAATTTGCTAAATTGTACACAACAAACCTGCCTGCGATAACTGTTTCAACTTTAATCAAATAATCAAATCGCCAACTTGCCTCGTTGAATAAACATCGTCAATTTATCGCCAACTTGTTACTCTCAAATTGCGTGGAGGTTTACCTGATCTCATCTACTCTATCTATACACTATACAATGTGAGTTGGAAAGGGACACGTTTCGCCAATGGAGGTAGAATTGACTCCACGGTTTCGCCTTACCACTGACGACAAACCATCCTAGTACAGTCTCCATAGTGATTACATGTTGTGAATGTTCTACTTCATGTAGTCCAAAAGTCAATGGTTCACACAGGAGATTAATATCTACATGAGAAATGGTGTATACACCGTAATTATACATACCAGGTGGAATGGAAAAACAGACTAAAAATTTACAAAGTCGGTTTTTGTTTTAACTTTTTGAGATTATTTCACTGAGAATGTCATTGGTTTTTTGGTTCTTTTTTGTTTTGTTTTTGACAACAAACTGTCTTCTTTCGAGATGATTGAGTAAATTTTCTAAAAAGTAAATATGAAAATATACGCAGTATTTTGTTTATATCGCACTATGTCCCATTGTCAACTAGTATCTGTTGACATGTGTATTATTAATCATATATAAACTAAAACAAAGGCGCCCCCCCCTCACGAAAAAAGAGGGAAATAGAAAAGAAAAGCAACGGTATAGTATTTTTATACTCTATCATTTGGTGGTGATACATTTATATTTGATCTTTAAAAGGCCCACTACGGATTAAGATTACAATCTTGATGTGAGTAACGGAGATTTAGAACAAGTTGGTCCAGAACAAATAGAATGATCCCGTGTATTAAATCCTTATTAAGATGATCAATCAATCAATCAATCAATCAATCAATCAATCAATCAATCAATCAATCAATCAATCAATCAATCAATCAATCAATCAATCAATCAATCAATCAACCAACCAACCAATCAATTAGAACATTTATAGAGTGCCTGTATCCAATACGAAGTAGAGTTCAGAGGCGCTGCACAATTAAATATTGAAAACTTTCGCGAATAAGTATATATGTGTTTAGGTTCTCCCTGAGGGCATTGGCCGTGGGTATCTGTCGAAGCTCCAGTGACTATTTATAACACTGATGCGATGACCCAGGATTGAAACATAGCCCTTTAAGACATTTTAAAGATCTGATACAAAATTGCGTAGTTCCTGTATAAATGTACACCAAGTTGTGCTATGTGTAACCCTGTATTCCATCGGAACATGGGTGAGTGATATTAAATTCCACCGTTACAAAAACTACAGAACACTCAGGTTATACAGGGATATGCTATGCTGCTAATGGACGCAGTTTGTCAACACGACGGCTTTCGGACACCTCCATTGCAAATATACTTGAATATCACAATTCCACACAGAATACAAAATACTTACAGTGCACAGGGGTTGTGTGTAAAGAAAGTTGATCTTTCTAATCACTCTCCAGACTCCCCGTGTTATCAACTCTCCATCGATACTCTATTCTATCTATACGTGCTTTACTGTTATTCAAACCGCTGTGCTATACCGTATATCGTCTATAAATGATCCATAAAATGAGATCAACTCAATATGTATTTTATAGCAGGACTGTGTTTAAATTCAATCCGCCGTAATTTAAAGAGCTCCTGTGCAAACGCTCTCAGGTAGTAAAACAATTAACCAACCATGTATTACTTTTAGCTTGACAATTACCGTGCTTTCAGTCAGGTTTGAATTAATAACAACTCCGCTGTTGTGAGAACGAGAAATATAACACGAATGGAAATTGACACACAGATTGTCAGCCAAGCGTAAAATATCGAGTGGTAATTGCATTACGTTGAATTCAATGTCGTCTCATTGTGTATGTATTTCAGGTTTTCGCTGTGGACTATACACACTATTCTAATATTTAGTGACAATTTATGGCACACTTTAGTCATCTCAATGTGAACGATAATTGTTTTGACATCTATTGTACAAATTCATATGGACGAGGCACCACTTCGTGACCTTCACAGCCATACAAGCTAAGACACTATGAACAAGAAATGAGATGATAGCAAAGCTCTCGCAAATCGTAAAATTGGATTTTCACTGAGAGTAAATACACTGTCTATTTTTTTATGGCTTCATTGAGAAAAAACACCGTACATCTTATTTCCTGTGATATTTAGCTGATCATTTATTTTATATATGTTCTATTGTTCATTTATGAAGCTAATGTTGTGACATCGGTTTAAGGTTGGTTCGCTATCGATCATGACAGTCGACAGCCATTGTGCACGGGTTCAATAGCCAAAGGCGTTAGAGTTCACTTTTTTTCAAAATTGCTGGCCTATGACTTACGACGTTGATCTCAAGGGAGTATTTCAAAGTTGATGAACCATTGATTGCAATGTATGTCGATATTTCTTTTTTGTCTTTTAGCATTTACAACATTTTGATAGACTTTGAGAAAATTGGCGGGAAAAGCATTCGTGTCGTTTTGACGATCTTGTGAAATGTCAAAACCATATTCTTCTAATAGTCATAAGTAATCGACTGATAATAAATTCAACATCTGTTGGATTGAATGGAGACGCTCCTCGTGTTCTGTTGGATTCAGTGGCGCTACTCAATGATATACTATGACCGAGACCGACGGTTACAAATAGACTTCTCGATAAATGTCTCTTCTGTGCGACATCTAATACTCTCTAAAGCTTACAATATGGCATTTTGAATACTACGGCGAATGACACTGATGAATGGTGGTGTTGTTTCGTTGTCATTGACCGAATTGAAATCCTCAAACACACACATCAATGTATGCAAACATAGCTGGAAATGAATTATCATTGAAATTTGATGTACATGTATATCTAAAGAGAAAGAAAACGACATGTTTTGCAAACAAAGCAAATATTTTTGTTCACAAACTGAGGGCTCTGAACAATGGTGAGCAACTACATAAGGTATTTTTTTCATTTTCATATGTCAAGAATAGTATGCAATGCAATTAACATTTGTCCAAATTTAGATGCTTGTATAATTCATGAATAAATTAGCACGTTATTTTGGCAGCAGCTGGAATACGACTAACCCGAGAAGTCAGCAATGCATACTGATTGTTTTGTGCTTGTTTTATGCATACTAACGACCAATTTGCATATCTAAACGTTGATTTGCATATAAATGACTAATTTCCATAAATAGGATATTAGCTATAATGGTTTCATTGTAGGCTAATATCTCCCCCCCCCCATAGCGAGCATTATATTTGATCCAATAGGTTGAACATCATTTTAGGGTATGAGTTATCTGACAATTTACCGACAGTGATCCCGCAACGTAGAGAACTGAAACACGCTAATCTCTTCCTGACCGTACATAACTGAGTGAATCCATATGCTCAATTTTGAAGATCTTTTGTAAAGTATGACAGATTTTAACTAAATTTTAGCATGAAAGAACTAGTAAATGTTATTTCTCCTGCTCTATTCTAAAATAAAGTTTCTATTTATTGAAGAGTCACTGAAAATCATCAAATATGTTCACCTGATTTCAGCGGGAAAGTTGTTCGACATTATCGTGTCTTGGAATCGTTTGGGCGCTCATGTCGATTGTAGTCAACCTTCACAATTCTTTGGACGTGAACTTAATAATGCTCGTAATTGATATTCAAACGGACTCGATCTATTTGTACAGTTTCTACTCGCTCTGACGGGTATCTCAAGTATCATAAAACTCGATCAAACATTATAACGCCATTAGGAACGTTCGTAATTATTTTATTGCAGGCACGATGTCTAGAGAGTGCACAATTCGAATATACACGAATATTTTCAAAGTGGATATGATTTTAACAGCTTGATTTTCTTAATACCACTCAGTAAGGCAAGCGTGTTTTGTGCTATACGTTTGTTGTGTTGTCTCTCTTCTTATGTTTTTGCCATTGGATAATTAAATAAAAAACAAACAAACATTTTTTTTCCGTACTGCTAGAAACCATAAAGATGGAGTGGCATGTACATGTAATTGTATATTAGCTATGACAGTGCAGTGACAGCGGTACAAAATGAATACGACCTAATCCACTGAATATATCAAAATAATAAAAACATCTGTGTGCATACGTCCTCCATCATCGCTCTTCGTATAAATAACAAATGAATAAATAATGGAATAAAGCAAATATCACGTTGGTCAAATCGGTCTCTCAATTACCATAACTTGCTATAATATAAAGTCATTATAATTCAGTACTGTTGGAAGTGCAATTACTAGTAAAAAAAATCAATCCTTTAGTACAGTGTATCGTCTACATGGAAACAAATGCTTATTTACCAAAAGTCATTTTGTGTATTGGATAAATTTTGGAGCTGGGATTCCTTGATAGAAACCGCTTAGGCACGGAACTGGTGAGACATTAGTGCCGTGGTCAATTACAATAATTTCTATAGAATAGCAGAGTTCGTGACCTAAAAAGCGAATCCGAACATTTGATCCTGATTATAGTCGTATAAATCGATAATTTTCAAAGGTCACTGAAGTAGTGGAGCTTGACATTTTGTATGAGTGACATCAGATAAGTAAATCACCTGCGATGTTTGTCATAGCCGACAATGTTTCTCCTATCATATCTGATTGCTAGCTCGTTTGACGTCGATTTAGATTCACGAAATCATTGCAATCAAAATTGTCATGATCGCTCAATACTGACGATATCTCACGATTCACATCATGGAGCAATAGGTTCGTAATGCCACGTCAGTGATGCGTAGTATTGTCAGTTAACGAGACTAGTTACGATGGCTGTATCAAAAGAAATTGTACAAATATATATATATATATGGACATACTCGGTCCCTAAATCGCAGTTTAGCATGTAATAGTAAACGTCACCGACAAAGTCATTTGGTGGCAATCGAGAGTCGATTATATCGTCTATCTGTCTGTCTGTCTGGTAATTGTCAAATATTGGAAGTGATAAGTCGTAAAAAAATCCCTAAAGTATTCGTTAAAACATTGCCAGTGGTAATTGTTCTGTCTTTCGCTATCAGATGCTGTTGTTGTTGTTGTTGTTGTTGTTGTTGTTGTTGTTGTTGTTGTTGTTGTTGTTGCTGCTGTTGTACTGTTTTTGCGTTCCTGAGCCTAGATTACATTTTTTGAGTATTTGTTTACCTACTCTGATTCTGCCCAGCTCTGGAATCCTAAGTCTTGATAATTGAACACATACTACTATTTCGTCCTTGCTAAACACCACTTGGAATTTGAATCCAAAACCAACAACAATACATTAAACTGCAAGTAAATGTGAAAACTGTACTCCAATTTAATATTTAAACCGAGAAATCCTCTCGGTCGAGTTATCACAGATACAAATCATCTAATACGGGTTTCATGCACGACACTTACAGGTAAAGCGATGTTGTCCATCAAAAAATTGATTGTGTCTGGTTGTATTCCACTGCACTAGAAAACTGTTTGAATTGGTTAATCTGTTATGTGAGGATTTATTGCCTCTGCAGCTGTTTTCAAGGGATGTCTGTTTCCCTAAGGTAATGCAAAGCAATGAATTTACACCGTGTACAGAATATAACCATAATCACTTCACGGATATTTCCTTCTTGCTTTCGTAAAGTTGATTTTAAATTCAGAGTGTGTGTGCGAAATACTACATAATCGGGCGATTAATTGCTCTCATTACGACGTTATCTGCAATTTCTTTAAGTTTAAGTGTCCATTTATCTTATGGATGTCTAACAATACATCTCCTGTATCTGATATATACGCAATGATATACGCCGAAATTTCTACTGTAAATTTCAAATTCAAAAGAAATAGTTCGTAGACCTTTGTCGTATACTGGATAACGGTCTATTTGACACGTTTGTAGTAAGCTTAGATCAACGCCTACAAATTTGTTACACAGTTGTCTTTCAAAAAATGAATTATTTACAACCCATAACACCAAAGTAAAGCGTTTTCTGTATATACCACAATCGTTTATTGGAGCCATATCAAGTGTAAAAGTATACTGTTTCATTTGCTAATACAACCCATAACACCAAAGTGAACCATTTTCTGTATGTACAACAATCATTTATAGCATCCATATCAAGTGTAAAAGTATACTATTGCAGTTCTAATTGACCACATTAGAAAGGCCACATGCTAGGCTTGTAAATAAACCAGTTCAACTGAGTTGAAACAGTATACTTTTACACTTGACATGAATGCTATAAATGAGTGTAGCTCAAAGAGAAAGTGCTTTACTTAAGTTACTCGTTGTAATTTTCATAAATTTGATTTTGTTGTCATTATGAAGTACGTCATACCCCAACGTGATATAGTGATTACTTGAATTTACCCAGTTCACTTACAAGTCACTTCCTGTACGTACAATAACAAACTCTTTACATATTTCAAAAAATAGATTTTTGCAATATATTGGGTAACAAACGCAGACTTGGTCTATACTTTTTCATATTTTTTTTAAGTAGCAAAAACGGTAAAGTTGTTTTTTTAACCAAAAAAATCCAAAGAAATACAAATTTCTTATTCATACACTGGCACTTTGGGACTGTATTGTCTTAAATATGCCATACTGTGCCATCATTACTATATCTTTGTCAAAGTCAACAGAATATTTGACTTGCTAGTGAAAACTCAATAAAATAACTAACAAAATAGCGTGAGAAAACAGCTTGAACTGATGCTTTCATCTAAAGACCTTCGGATCCGGACAGGTCGTATAGTTAAAATGAAAAATACCTGGAAAAACGTCAGCAAGCATTAGCTGCAGCAGGGACATTTTTTTCATCAAATAACCAAAGCTACATATCAGTAAAAATTGGTTAGTTACTTATAAAAGACATTGTATCTGTTAGTGGTTGAAATTATCTGTGGATAGTGTAGTGGCAAGTTTATAACTTGAGTGAAAGCTCGGTTTTGAATCTGTCACCATGTTAAAACTGTACTAGTTATAACTGGAGTATAATTGTTCGAGCAGACAACCACAATATATTCACTAAAAATTATGAAAACATCAATACTTAGACATTGTACATTTTAATCAGTGGTTGACATTATCCACAAGCAGTACGGAAAAGGTTGAAAATTATGATCGCCGTTGAGGGCGCTGCTTTTGGGTGCGGACACAAAAATCAATTTATTTTATTAAACGTATGTACAATTACAAAAATACGTTTACCCACAGGTGGTGCAATTCTGTTAACGGTGTTTATTAAGCACGTTTCAATTGCAGCTCTAATTTTTGATTGCTGTACGCAGGAAACATTTATGTTGGCTGAACTATTTGGGGAAAATGTCCAAGACATTTCTTTGTTTATTTATTTATTTACTTAAACATTTATCAATTATTTATTCACCCAGTCGTATTTCTTTCTCGATATACATCATGTAATAAACTCAATAGTCATAAGGCTTCAATCACCATATTGCTGGCTTTATATTACCTTCGTTTTTTTAGTGCATTTAACTCAGTAATATCGTCAATACAAGTGTGCTTTATTCGTTCTTCGATATCCCTTTCAGTGTAAACGAAATCCATGGAATAGCATCATGACTCAGTTAAGAAGCATTGTTACAGTAGCAGTGCATAGCCTCTGATATTACTAGTAAGTGTCATGGAAAAGCACTCATTCCATCAATTTAAAAGGTCAATCATAAATTAGGTCACAGGATGTTACATGACTCCGATGGTTCGTTGTATCGTTTTCAGAATTAGATGTTGATTTCTAAAAGTGACTTTTCAGTGGAATGAAATCAACACATTCAGTCTGTTTGTTTAGCATACATCAAACAAAACACAAACCCCCCTGATAAGCACCTTAGTAAGAAATCATAACACCATAAATTGTGGCTGTAATTTACAAATGTGATTTAGTCTAACGGATACACTATTGCCCCAATTCCGTGACGTTAATTCAGCTGTATTTATGCTCACTATGTCATGGTGATGCGTGCTGTACGCAAGGGACTCAATTCAAGCACTTTGAACTTGACATTATTAGGATTTAATACATTGAAAGCAATATATGATCCAATAATAAGTCTTAGATAAAGTAATTGCGATATAAACACAATATATATATATATATATATATATATATATATATATATATATATATATATATATATATATATATATATATATATATATAAGCTAATAATTATATACACTTACACACTATATATATTATACACAATTACCTTGTCAAATTTGATTAATGATACAAGTGAAGGTATTTTTATTATTAAGGAATGTGGTTCCCATGGCAACTATGTATTCCACCACATGGGGAATGTTATAATCACGTTTGCATCTTAACTGTCTAGAAAACTGTCACTCGATTGTCATGAAGACATATCAAGTTTATATATCTATCTATCTATTTATTTATCTGTCTGTCTGTCTGTCTGTCTGTCTGTCTGTCTGTCTGTCTGTCTGTCTGTCCATCCATCCATCCATCCATTCATCCATTATTATTTTATCTATTGAGCACTGTTTACTCCAGTATAGACGTATTTATACTGAGTATATATATATATATATATATATATATATATATATATATATATATATATATATATATATATTATACACACATACACATATATATGCTACAGCTAGGTTTGTCTACCAAAAGAAACACATAAATTTTGTAATCACTCAGAAATAGTGTTGCCATGGAAATAAAGGAACGAGCATATTATAAAAAAAGACGATGAGCTTTTGCGTAAAATACCGGTAATGCTTACTCATTTGCAATAAAGATATCACCATTTGAAATCAGACATCCAATACTGTCATCTTGAAATCCATTATTAGGCTCGAATAACTGACTGTATATTATAGGTCTAACAAATTGTACTGAGTAATAAATGGATCTAGAATGATAAATCATGTTTTTATTATCTATGATATATAAATTGGTAATAGTGGAATTGATGGCAACCAAAAAATATGACATGATTCGATTTGATACGCTGTAAATGTAAGGTTCATTGATCATTGGTTCGTTTGTATGATATTAGTTTAATCAACACGGTTAGAGTCAAATTTCAGAGGGTCTTCTATTTTTCTGTGCAAAATTTTTGCATTTTAATGAGATTGAAGGGCCGGTACTTTTTAGCACAACTGAACTTGTTCAGTAGTGCTATAGGGATCGCCCGGCGTCTGTCTGTCTGTGTGTGTGGATGTGTGTGTGTGTGTGTGTGTGTAAACAACTTAAAGTCAAAAACCGCTGAACCGATTGCCACGATATTTGGTGGGTCCATTACTTTGGGTGTCTAGTTGGGAAATTGTTCAAATCAAAATGATCGCATCACAGGTGTGTGATTTGGGTCAAAAAATGTGATTTTTGGTCAAAAAACTTAAACTCAGAAACTACTGGGCAGATTGGTGCGAAATTTGGTGGGAACATTCTTAAGGGGGTGTAAAGTAAGATTTGTTCATGACGGGATGATTCCATCAGTGATATGCAAATTAGGGCTAAAAATGTGTCTTTTTGGTTAAAAATCTATAATTCTAAAACTACTGAGCAGATTGGGCTGCAATTTAATGGGAATGTATCTAGGGATGTATGGACGAAGAAATATTAAGCATACCATGATTCCATGAGTGATATGCAAATTAGGTGTACAAATGTTCATTTTTGGTCAAAAACTTATATCTCAAAAAGTACTTGGTCAATTAGTCTGAAACTTGGCAAGATGTTTCTAAAACTGTTATTCTGCAGATTTTCTTAAAAACATTTTGACAAAATTGGCCCTAGCGACCATGACCACGCCCTTTAGCAACAACCAAATGGCAGTATATTTTGGTCAAATAACAACATCATCTGGTAAGCAAGTGAGTAAACATTCAAAAAATGTATGCAAATACCCTAGCAACCATGACCACGCCCATAGCAACAGCCAAACGGTGGTGTATTTCACAAAGATAACAACAGGGTTTAATAGATAATTAAATAAACATCCAAAAAACGTATGTAAATTTGCATAGCAACAAGACCACGCCCATAACAACAGCCAAATAATCATGTATATTGCAAAGATAACAACAGGAATAGAAAGACAGATGAATAAACATTCAAAAAATGTATGCAAATACCCTAGTAACCATGACCACGCCCATAGCAACAGCCAAACGGTGGTGTATTTCACAAAGATAACAACAGGGTTTAATAGACAATTGAATAAACATTCAAAAAATGTATGTAAATTTTCCTAGCAACAAGACCACGTCCATAGCAACAGCCAAATGATCACGTATATTGCAAAGACAATATCAGGAATTCATACACAAGTGAACAAAAACATACACAAATGTATGCAAATATATCTAACAACATGACCACGCCCATAGCAACAGCCAAATGATAGCATTTATCGTAAAGATAGCAACGTGGTTGGATAGGCAACTGGATAGTTATTCAGCAAATAAACACCTATTGTTAGCATTGACGAGCATATGGATAAACATTTTTAAAAACTACAGTTGTGCTACAACGCCATTGGCGGTATTTTTCATATAAGAGTTGTGCATGGAAGATAACAGATGTAAAATGAGATATGATATTAATATGAATCAAGGTACAGATCTAGTTACGATATAAGACAATTGGTCATCTTAAATATATTAAAGTAACATTCCCGTAAAATATACCCAATCTTCAAATAGATTTCTTCTCCAAGCAGAATTATACGTTTTGGTTCGCTAAGTTGACAAGGAAATGGATAAGAGTAATTGAAAAATACCGAATCGTGTTCTGTAAATGATAGAGTATTGATATAAATGTCTTGAGGATTATTTTAATGGAAGACGTGTATTATTCATCTTTTGATTGGTTGATGCATCGTACGATACAATGTAGTTAGACTTTCGTAATCACTTGATTCGTCCACCGACACTGAAATGATTACGGCTTGGGGCTGTATTTCCAAATAAGATAGCTATGAGGGACCATAAAGGTTTGCGACGTAGAAAAGACATGACAGTAAATAAAACAGTTTGCCACTGAGATTATTGTGATCGTTACCCGCCATAGATGTTAGATGAATGTGATTTATATTACATGTAACGTTGGTTACAGTTCTCCTTAACAAAACTAATTATATGGTGTTTTAGGAAATCAGCTACAACAAGAAGAGCGGTAGACTGCCAGTCGTGACAAATTCTTGACATTATTTCGACTTATCGTCACCTAAAAGGTCATTCGTGCAGAGAAAGTAATCATTGCGATCTTCCGTCCATCGTAATCAGTCACCTCGGGCCAAATTCACAACTGATTAACTACCTTTGCAATGTCAAATAATCCCTTACTTATAATTTTACGAGTGGAAACTTCCTGTCTCTTTTGCCGTAATGCTGTGCGTTTATTTTATTGGTGTCTTCTCCCACGATATAGTGAAGACGAAGTGTGTGGTAAATGTACCCTAAGCTTTTAGTTCTGCAAGACTATTAAAACCGTATGTCACACGCCTTGTTATTTTAGTATTGCTGTCAGCATATTTGTGGTAGTTTTACTGTAATTTTTATTTGCAGTATTTATAATATTCAATGCATAAATATTGAAAGTGCATAATAATATATTTTAAAAAAATATGTATGTATGTATGTATGTATGTATGTATGTATGTATGTATGTATGTATGTATGTATGTATGTATGTACGTACGTACGTATGTATGTATGTACGTACGTACGTACGTACTTACGTAGTCTATCGGTATATCAGTCAGTCTATGTAGCCATCTATCTGTCTGTCTGTCTCTCTGTCTGTGTGTGTCTCTCTCTCTCTCACTTCACTAGCATATTTTAGTTCAATTTTTTAATTCTTTTTATTTCCTTCTTGTTTTAATTATTGTTACGCATTATTTAATCTCCTCAAGGTCGTTCTGTCAACATCAATATATTTTGTAAACTTTGTAGTAGAGACGAACAATGCTGACCGACTGGGTTTCTACGGAATCCGATTCTTTCCGAATCGTTAGACTAGTGCGTATTTCTTCATGCCATATATTGCCACTGACTAATAAACTATTTTCCAACTCTTACAGTCTGCAAAAGCTGCATAGTTCGACACTTCGATGACAGTAAACATTGTCCAAGATGTGGAATACAAGTACATGAAACAAATCCATGTGAAATGCTAAGGTAGGTGTGACGGATATCATAAATAACTTGAAATTTCCATCTTGGTAAAAAGATGAGAAAGTATGGTTGGTGTAGAAAGTCACTGTAGGTAAAATCTGATGTGGTGAAAGCGGCTTCTGGGAAGGCGGCGATCACTCAGAACAAAAGCAAACGCCACAAAACGATGGAAATAGAGGTAAATAAAGCATTTAGCCGCTTTCACCATATCAGATTTTAATCAGATTGCTGTAGGTGACACAATCTTTTGACTTTTTTTAACGACTTACATAAACAAGCACTTATAGTACATATATATTTCATCTCACTTCTTATTTCGAACTTCTTTGTTTGGCATGCCAGTGTCTTAACATGTGTTGGCAATGTGAAACAACGTATCATTTTCACACGTGGTAAACACCACGTGGCCAATCTGATTATATACACCAAATATACTTTCGTAGTATATTTATACTGCTAACGATTGCATGCATTCAATATGCAATGGCTGGACTGCATACACGAGTAATACATTACGTATGTATGGTGTAACTAACACACACACACACACACACATATATACATATATACATACATACATACATACATACATACATACATACATACATATATATATATATACATACATACATACATATATATATATATATATATATATATATATATATATATATATATATATATATATATATATATATATATATATATATATATATATATATATATATAACAGCAAATACACATTCTGCAGTTCATTCTAAGTCTTCATGTTTGTACTCAAGAATCTTTTAGGTTCTTCATACAATTGTATTTTATCATCTGTTTAGCTAGGGAAGTAAAGTCAAAGTTTACCAACCTACCTACCTACCTACCTACCAACCTACCTACCTACCTATCCACCTACCTATCCAATCACTACACATGTATATATATATATATATATATATATATATATATATATATATATATATATATATATATATATATATATATATATATATACATACATACATACATACATACATACATACACACACACACACACACACACACACACACACACACACACACACACACACACACACACACACACACACATATATATATATATATATATATATATATATATATATATATATATATATATATATATATATATGTTGAGGGTAGAAGAAAATCAAGTCGGGTTTTTCGTCTCTACAAGCCTGTTTCGTGAGTAAATCACTCGTCAGGAGATGTTGATGTACATCAACATCTCCTGACGAGTGATTTACTCACGAAACAGGCTTGTAGAGACGAAAAACCCGACTTGATTTTCTTCTACCCTCAACATATACTCCGCTCTGCGTGCAGACGTATCGAGCACTGTACTACGGACAAATCTTACCACTGACTTCCTATATATATATATATATATATATATATATATATATATATATATATATATATATATATATATATATATATATATATATATATATATATATATATATATATATATATATTGGTGAGTATCAATCTGCTAAGACAGTGCTCTATACCGCAGTGGCAGAGCGTAATAGTTTTGCAAAACTATATTTATATATATATATATTGGTTTGTATTCGTCTGTGCCTTTTTATTTCGATTTTCAATCTCCTTTTTCTCTTTGATATCATATAAATATACACCATTGTTGTTAACAGAATGGACAAGACAATGGAAGATATTGTCTTCAAGTTGGTACCTGGACTTCAAGAAAGTAAGTTATCACTGTTCAATTTCTGTCCTTTAAAACGTTGTGTTGTATACGACAAATAAACAGACAGAGCAACAGCCTAACTTTGGTTTCCTTTCATTTTTGTTTCCGTAAGTCTATAGTCATGAAAGGATACGTGAAATGTTTTTTTCATACCGTTTTGTGTCACATTTTGACGTTTGTAGGGGAGAAACAAAGTGAGAGAGATTTCTGGGCGTCAAGAGAATCTGAGCAACCGAAACAAGGCAACGATCAACCACAAGGTGAGAATTGGTGTATGTGACTGTGTGGATGTGTGTGTGTGTGTGTCTGTGTGTGTCTGTGTGTGTGTGCGTGCGTGCGTGCGTGCGTGCGTGTGTGTGTGCGTGCGTGCGTGAATGAGACAGACAGACAGACAGACAGACAGACAGACAGACAGACAGACAGACAGAGAAGGGGTGACAAAAAGAAAGGGGAAGGACAGACAGACAGACACAAATATATATATATATATTATACAGATGGAATGATTGACGATAGACAGACGTTGGAAGAAAGAGCCGTTATTAAACAGACATGAAATGTGATCGTCAGTGATAATTCATGAACGATCAATAACAGTCGAAGTACCTTCTAGCATTACGAGTGTGTCGATCTTTTCTGACAATCGAGGTATCTTCTAACGTTACCAGTATGCGTAGAAATATGTTGATGTATGCTGATGTCAGCTACAAAATTTATCATGTTTTAATGTGACAAATTATGATCAAGCACAGTCGTTACTCCTTGCAACCTTGTACTTATCAAATGATACTATTGCGTCTTCCCTGACAGATGAATCGCCTGCCAAACGTCTTAAGACAGAGCCAGATGACAACAATAAGGAGGAACACAACCATCTTGCTCAATATAAGACGGAAAGTGATTACCATCGCAGTGATCCCCAAATCGCAGTCTGCCTTGATTGTTTACAGTACGTATTTAAAGACCAAGTTTACTATGACCTCCTGTGACCTTGTATCTGGAAGAGTTCCAGAAAAGCTTTTATCATATCAAAATCGTGCTAGAGCTATTAAGTCGATAATGCCCACACGTGCTTGATTTTTTTTCTATGTTAGTAAAATATCTTATATCATTAAATTCACAATTATTCGTTCTTGTGCGATGAACATAGTACTCCAAGAAGAATGGTATATTGTGTGTTCGATAACTAAACACGGGATTGGCATGCACTATATTGCTGTTTTAAAGTTAAAATCGTCTTGAAGGCTTTGTCATTCGAATTAAAGCGGCCTACAGTTTGAAACTAAGCCATTTTACTGTTGTGTTCTAAGTAATGAGCACAGATCGTTACAGCATCTAGCTGCAAAGACATTAGAATATTGAACGCCAGCTACATATGAACCAAAGAACCAGAAGTTACATCTATTACCGCCATTTACTTTGCAGACGATGTATATGTGATTACGTCATTGTAAATTTACAAATGGTTAGTCTGCCGATTCTTGTATTTGGGTTTCTTACACATTGATAATTAATTTTAAAAATATGTAAAAGACTATAGTCTTTCATAACATTTTATAATCAGAATTAATGAAAACCATTTTTGAATATTTATTTTCAGATCCCAAGATGGCCAGAACAATAACGGAGATGCGTTTTTGAAGGTAAGCTCGCCGCCATCTTATTCATGTGTTTGTTTTAGAGTGATTTTAACCGCCACTTGAGAGACAGCAACAGTAGAGTGAAAATCGCATGAGAATTGACGTAAGAGCCAAACTGAGTGTCTAAGTACCTGGTATAGTCACCCACTTTCTTTATCTTTTGCAGAGATTACCTCGTCGATTTATTCGATGTTCATCAAGAGCAACCGTCGGGCTTATCAAGAAGTTTATAGTTAGAAAGCTAGAACTCTCCAAAGAGATGCAGGTTGGTAATCTGTTTCATACTAGTATTGTAACTAAAATATACTCATATCTATTTTGGCCCTAGGGTACTTTGACTGTTGTACTTACCGAGGTTGAAATGTCAATCGGTTTCAGGGATACATGGCGTTGTCAAGTGACATCAACTCGCCTATCTTATCAGGAGGGGTTCGTTGTTATGGCGGTGCATCTATTATGTCCTGGGTCGAAGAAACAGAATAATTTCTTATGAATATTTGTTACAAATTTAGCCCCCTCCCTTCACTTCAAGACGTTGTATCGATATGATTCTTGTCTGTTTTCAAGTTATTTTACAATTCACAGTACTTTATGGTTATATATTTGCTTCGTTCTGATGAAAAATGTTATTTCAAAGAATTGATTTTGCCACTGGATGGGAGACAGTGTGCATACATCATTAATTAATCAAATTTTATTAGCCCCAACGGGCACAGTCCGGATGAGCTATAGGGTCTAGGAATTACCCATATCCGTGCGTGCGTGCGTGCGTGCGTTGAAGACGAAATTAAAATTTGGTCAATAACATTGGAAGCTTTGTTCATACGGTTATCATTCAATTGTCTACTATCAGAGGTAAACTTTCTGATAAGACACTAACCATGACTTTGACCTTCATATTCGAGGTCAATTATTAATTGACTCCATACACTTGACTTTGAAGTTTCGTTACATAGATACAATTCAAGTGTATACATCCTTATATTTTGAGAGATGAGGTTTATGTGTAAACATGACCCCTACACAAGTATAGTTAAGTTACGTCAATTTTCTCCTGTAGTGTATTTGAAAAATTCACATCACTTTATATTTTGCCTAGACATTGCTGTGTTATCTTATTAACTCATGAATTACAGGACGATATCTTAGCCACCAATGAACATCACATTAGTGTAACTGTTGGGGGAATATGTCTTCGAACGCAGAAGACTTGTTACATGTAAATGTACATGTAGTTGAACCAGACTGTGTTCTACCATCACCTATAATTTACTTGACCGTGGATGAATCTCTATTGTCAATGATTTGATTAACATGAAATAAGTAAATTTCTTATGGTCGATTTTCAGTTGGATTTACTTTGCAATGGTGAAATAATGGGTAAAGACCACACATTAGAGTTTATTTACAGAACTCGAGGGAAATTGCAGGTAATTCTATTTACTGTATTCGTTACGGTTGAACACTCAACACTGACAGCAAGTCCTAGCACAAAAATTATCAAATAGTGTAATACCGAAAATGGCGCTCGTATACTCTAAGCGGAGCGCCACCAACGACTGTAGTTTTAAAGTCTGATTATGAACTATACTACCAATTAAATGTCCATGTGATCTGAACAGAATCTGAAAAAAAAATCGGTTTGAATCGCTTTAATGATTTTCGGTATGTAATGTCTAGACCGTGTCTGTGTTCTATTGTGTGTATCCTTTACTAGTAAATTAAATTACGATCTTGAAATAGTTTAACGGATATTGTGAACAAGAAGACAATAATAGTCCTTTTCTTCGTTACAATTTAATTAGATTGATACACAAGTAACTTGTTAGTGGACAAAAGATTACTGTAATAGTTCATTTATCATTATATTTCCAAACTTTCCAAATTTGGGTAATTGGTATTGACTATTTGCTATCAACATATTACTGTCTCACGTTCCAGACTTATCCGATGACGTTACAGTACCGGGAGAAAGTCGACTTCACGTGACATCAGTAGCGTTGCCGTGGCAACAAATACTTGAAATGGCAGACTAATGGCTGGAAATGTATCAGATGACAGAATTTCTGTATTAAAGATAATCTTAGTCAGAGAAATGACTCCTGGTAACCATGGAAAGATTCCCAGTAGGGACGGGTTTTACGTACTATAATTTCACAGTTCAGAACGGGTGCATCGAGAAACGGAAACTGAAAGACGTGTGCGAGATAAGAGAAAATTTCTATTTTTCCTTCGAGTGTAAAAGTATGTAAATATTCATACTGCAATTCTGTATATATTAAGATTAAATGAAATTTAAATAAAAGAAGTTATTTTTGGGTAGCATTAAATGTAATAATTGGGAACGAGGCCATAATTGGGGACGAGGCTATAATGAACAGAATAATGATGTAGATATTGTCACTGCCTGCTCGTAGTTGTTGCTAATGTATTCTGTTCAATGTAAGACGCCGTGTAGCAAATGTTATAATCATTTTCTAAGTTTCTGAGTAATGTAAACGACGAAAAGGCCCCTTGGGAGAAAGACAATTTCTCAGTCGGTAATGTTATGTATATGCAAAATATTTCATATTCACAGTATTTAGTACATTTGATCAATTCAATACAGCGTTTTCGTTTTGGAACTCTTTTTAATTGTGTATCGGAGACTTGATTTTGCAACCAAGAGATCGCAATTTTGATGTAGTATAGTTGACTATTTTCGACTTCAGAGATTCTTACATTTAACATTTGGTGCCATATATTTCCTGAACGACGTTGTGATAACAGAGTACATTTCATCAAGTTGTTACTTTGGGGCATAGGAACACGTAGTATTTCCTAGATTGTTATTTTCCTTATCTACAAACTCAAAATATAATAATGCTGTGACTTGAATATATTTCCCCTACCTGTATCTAAAAAAACATATAGGGTGTGTAATACATTTGTAGTAACAAGATTCGTGTGATATTTTAAGCAATCTAATAAATACTACGTATCCCTGTGTGTTGGGGTGGGGGTGGGGGCCGGGGGGGCTTATATAAATAATGACACAATTGAACTTTCTTCGTAAAACATTAACGTAACCTTACATGTTTCACCTTCAAAGCTGTGTTCCCAAATGCCTGTATGGTGTCGGGTGGGTCTCCGGAAGTAGTACGGTAATACATTGTTCGGGAAAGGTTGAGTGTCAAAGACTTTTCTGTAAAACAGAAGTTTACTTAGTTCTAGTATCTACAAACAGACATCCTTCAATGAATGATATTATCATCATTATGATGCTACAAATATAAGAATGAAGTAAGATTGAGAACAGATTTGCATGGGTTCGTTATTCGACATAACTTAGAGTTTTAGACATGGAGTGACTTCTGGGTCTATGCGTACAGCAGGTGGAATAGTATTTCGTATTTGAATAAAGAGATATTGAGTATTAAAACATGTGTTCTCGTATTTTTATTATCAAATTCGAGTCTTTCTAAAGTAGAGGGTGGGGGGAGGGACCACAAACACTGGAGAAGTAAGAAAGAACACACACACACACACACACACACACACACACACATATGCATGCACACACACATCAGGTTTAACTTGAACTGGTCTAATTCATATCTTATTAAAAAAGATACAACACTTTGTAGAGCGAAATTACTTGTACGAAAAAATATGCTTAAATCTATAAACTTAAGAGTACTCTTGAAAATTACTGATGGCTAGTTGTGGCAAATAAAAACTACTCACAATGTTTGACGTACAGTGCAGTCTATTTTGTCTTGTATCGAAGTGTGAGACACATTGTGTACACTGCAACACACACAACTCGTAGACGACGCTGAGATTGTTCACTACTGAAATGCGCAGGTCAACACAATGTATCATTCACAGTCCCGACAAGACGTTGAGTTTCCAAGCAATAACAGAGTTCAGAACTTCCTCATACAGGAATCCAACATATACAGCAACTTTGTAGGTTCATCACACATCAAAATATGGAGTGCAGCTCCCAGAACTGTCAAACATTGTCCTTTTCAACTAGTGTCAAGACAAGTCGGTTGCCACACACGATCGGATGATCATAATTGCCACCAGGTGTACTTTATAGTATATGCAAATTCAATCAGTGTTGTTTATCCACTTTACAACCATCTGTCGAAACATATAATGCTAATTTGCTACTTAACTGATACTGTATGCGAGCAACATGCTTCTGATTTCCATTTCTTGTCAACAACTGTTATATTGTAACGACCATAGCGTCGCAGATTCACGGACTTGGATTTTGACCGCGGAGCTGTGAGCATCTGACTCTGTTGGCTCTGGCCTTGGAGTGAGGCCGCGAGCCCAAACTCGGGGCTTTGATAAATAAAGTTTATGTTCTAGTTATACAACACATATCGTATCGTAAGCAGTTTGTCCTTTACCACAAGTCTTGCTGACCAGAGATTTGATAGATGCCTGGTTCAAGGATGACTGCTGAGAAGTATCACGGTGCCCCAGTGAGGCGTGATGGTAAAGAGCACCACGGATAGAGTGTGGATACGTTGACACCTACATTTGTAGTTGGAGGGGGGGGGGTGTCTATCACGAGATGAACTAATCGAACCTTGATTATACAAATCACAGGGGTGCGTATTATTGCTTAGGTTGCCGTTTTCTTAGGAAAATATCGTACGAATTCTGCTGCTACAAATGTATCAATCTCTATACTATACTCGTAGAAATACTATTTTCTCCTTACAGGTAGGAATATATAGTCAAAAGGTTGTTATATTTGGTCTGTAGACCTGGAAAACAACAATCTATGAAATATTACACGCCCCTATGATACAAATCACGCTCATTACTTTCCGCAGATCTCTCCCAAAAACCAATCAGTTCTTGACATTACTCAAAAGAATGCGTGTACAAGGTTTGGATTGACCCTCATAAGATGTAAAAAAGTTAGGTTCCATTCGTTATCTCTTAACTATTTACTGCCCTCATTTTCATGTCTATATAGTTTTCTTGTTTTCTAGGAGTACTTTTGTAGTTTAGTTTTGTAATTTTACAGTGGATACAGATGTAGACACGTAGCGTCACTCCGCCCTCAACGGCCTGATAAGGGATTGGCCAGTGCGTGAGGGCGCCCGCGTATGTTACAGCACAGACAACAGAGGAAATAAAGTATTACTTTTGTTTACGAACAAATTAGGACTTCTATTACCACACTTTCATCACTCACACAAAGACTGCAGATTAAAGAATTCAACATGATTGAAATCTGACTTACAAATAAAATTTCAATGTCAAATCTACTGACATGATATGACAAATACAGCACTTCCCTTATATTAATGAAGTCTTCCCTTGTGAACAACAACCAGTATGTTAAGCTGTCATTTTCAAAACTTCTTTTGAAAGTTGATCAGGAAATCAGTAGATAGGATGTGGGTTGGAAAGGGAGAACAAATTATTTTCCCTAGGGTCACAAAACTTCAAAATGTTTGCAACCCCGATATTATTTTATTATACTAGTATATTGATGGTTTTGATCAGTTGTCTCCGTACATATATGCATTCACTGACGCTCGTGTATATTTTGCCAACTGGTCAAACCCTCAGGGTAGACCATCCCCAATGAGTGGGTTTTTGCATAAAATATATGAGTGGACTTATACTAATACAAACACACTAAACAACACACACCTGAACATTTTGAAATTATACATTTATTACAAATTGATATTCTCAATTCATCTAGGGTATCACTTTTTTTTTTTAAGACTTGGACTTTAAAGAGAAATGTTATCCAAATTCAGATTTGTCAAAAAAGTTAAAAGATAAACCTCAAATTGCATAAAATGTATGCAGTTGGACAAAAAATGTGGCTGTTATTTCTGGAAAAAAAGAAAGAACCAAGAGTAATCAGCAACTAAAATGCTTGTTCCTGACTGATACATAACAAAACAGACTGGGACATGTACAACCCATAACACCAAAGTGAAGCATTTTCTGTAAATACCACAATCGTTTATAGCATCCATATCATGTGTAAAAGTATACTGTTTCATTTGCTAATTGACCACATTAGAAAGGCCACATGCTAGGCTTGTAAATAAACCAATTGAAACAGTATACTTTTACACTTGATATGAATGCTATAAACAAGTGTAGCACATAGAAGAAGTGCTTTATTTCAGTGTTACTCGTTGTAATATGAATGCTATAAATGAGTGTAGCACATAGAGAAAGTGCTTTACTTCAGTGTTACTTGTTGTATATACTGTTCTTTTACTATTAACTTTATCTCTAAAAACTGGCAGTGTAAGAAAATATATATACATCTTCTTCACACAAACGGCTTTCTAATATATTGGAGTTTACTATTATAATTTATTCATTGAACTCATCTCCAAACTTATATAGTTGTTTGTCAACATGAAAGCCATTAGTAAGTAAAATCTTGACTTAGGGGTTTTTTCTAAGGCCAAATTTATTTATGAGACAAAAATAATGCACAAGAATTTATGTCAAAATGATAAAAAGTGGCAATTTTTGCGAGTCACCACATAGTAAGAGATAGGGGAACACCACATTTTGGTGCATCACTAGAAATTGTGTGCATCAGTGGCACACTGCTCAGTGGTATTACTGATGAAAATGACTACCTCATGATGTACATCTTTCAAAATAGAAGTTGACAAAGACTTATTTATTCACGGTGTATGTAACACAGTCTTTCATGATTTCATGTTAACTTATAAAATACTAACATTCCCTGATGATAAAAGATACCATTTAATCGTCATCATCATGTTTCTTTTTTTTCTTCTTCTTTTTCTTTTTTTCTGACGATGGTGTGTCAACAGTTTCTATAACACTGTCATCCATTGTCACATCTGCTTCCGCTTCTTTTCCTTTTGACTTTTTCTTCTTTTTCTTTTCACTGACTGGTGTTTCCTCAGTTTCCATGGCAACACTGTCGTCCATCTTGTCATCACCAGTCTCTTGCTTTTCTTTTGCCTTCTTCTTTTTCTTCTTAGATTTTGGTGTTTCCACAACTACCGCTTCTTCTTCTTCTTCTTCTTCCTCCTCCTCGGCTTTTTTCTTTTTCTTTTTCTTCGGTGGTGTTTCTTCACTTTGAACTTCAGCTTCAACTTGTTCTGATTTCCTCTTTTTCTTCTTCTTTGACTTCTTTTTCTCGGAGGCCACCAACTCAGCTACCTATGTTGATAAACACAATGCAATTTAGATTAAGGTAAAATGCACCTCAGCAACAAATTTCCCTAAACATCAAAGTGCTTCAATTCTCTCCAAACGTTCTGAAAGTTTGTTCCCGGTCCTTTTGAAATAACGAAAAGAAATTTTGGGATTCAGAATCTTATTTTCAAGGAAATCATCAATTTTCTTTTTCCCCCCCAGAGTTCAAATAATATTCAATGACTATATTGGATTCTAAAATGACTAAATTTTGATATAATTTGGACCTCTATTTCAAAATGATTGTACCCTGAGTTTGTTGATTTTAAGTGAGAATAGTTTTCAGTTTTCTTATTAACAGCAAAACTTGTAGAGTTTATTTCTGAGGCACATTCTACGTTGAAATGTATACATAGTACAAGGAAATATTACAAACAAATTACGTTGCTTGGCAACATAAAAATAAATACACATGCATACATGTCCATCCTTATTTAGTCAAGAGATCTCACTAATATCAGAGAAATCTCGGTGGAGAAGGAAGGTCGGTTTATTCTAGCATTCTGTGTGACATTGTATATACTGTATTAAAACAGAACATTATGAAAGTTGACACAAAATGCATAAAAATTTATCAGTCATGTGAACTCATACTGATACATCAATAAAGGTTTTAATCTGGCAGAAAATATTAATGCAAACATTTTTATGTATTGAATATTGACATAAGTCAGAAAGACCATACAGGTAACTAAGACCTGTAAAGCATACACTTCTTGCATTCAGTGGTAATGGACAACCAGAGTGCCAAGAAAAAACCTGTATCATTCGGTACAGTCAAATTGAAGGACACACTTCTTACTCACAGTGTGACAAATTTAATTAAACACAGACAGAGGCTAAGAACTCCAATTGCAGAGGTAAGAATCACATCATTTAATCTGCTCTCTATTATGGGTGGGGTTGGTATTTGTTTGTATACAAGTTGAGCACAACAGGATCGACTGCCCACTGACACATATTTTCAAAAGTACAACCTTAGCTAATTCTAGACTGCAAGGTCTCGGAACTACAAGTTAACATGGTGTACAGCAGTGTGCCTTCTTATGATTTTGAAGATGTAGGTCAAAATGAGAAAAAATGGGATTTCTGTGAGTCACCACACAGTATGAGGTAGGGGAACACCAAATCTTGGTGCGTCAAATTGGCTTGGAGGGCACACGTGTGTACAGTATCTATACACAATCTATTACCTTTGTTAGTGTGATATGTTCTAAAATCAATATTGTACATTAAGTATACACAGTCTATTACCTCTTCTACTGCTTCTTTCATGACATCTAAGTTTTTTCTTGGTGCTTCCCCGGTTTCATAAAACTTAAGTCTCTCCTCCACTTGATCTCGTAACTTCTCACCAAATACAGTTGTTGGTGTCTCTACAAAGAATAACAAATATCAAAGAAATATGTTATCTTCATAAATTCATCATTATTCTAAATCAGCATCATACAAGAATTAACTTTGTTTGAAGAGGACAAATTGGGGTTATTTAACACAACAAACTGTAAGATAAGTTGCATCATTCTGCCCTCAATGGTTTGATCTCTCTGATCTTGAAAGGAGTTAGCCAACTCACAAGGGCACCCAACATGGTGTACCTTACTGACTATGAACATAATAGTTAGATTTGTACATTGTAATACCTGACTCAACAATTTCACTACTTTGAGACCTTTCAACTTGATACGCTGCAAAATGTGTTGTATTTCTTCCCCTCACAGTCTGATCTTGGAAGAGGTTGGCCAATGAGTGAGGGCGCTCTGATATGGTACACCTTACAGACTATGAACATAGTAACTAGATTTACGGAACTGATTATACTGTATTCCTTTATTCAACTTTGTAGGCATCAAATTTATACATGCATACATGTCCATCCTTATTTAGTCAAGAGATCTCACTAATATCAAAGAAATCTCGGTGGAGAAGGAAGGTCGGTTTATTCTAGCATTCTGTGTGACATTGTATATACTGTATTAAACCAGAATATTATGAAAGTTGACACAAAATGCAACATAGAGACATTGTATATCAGGATTACAGAAGGGTCACCTGTACTTGTCCGTATCTTTGTAATTTATCTACATGTTTCCTACTGTGCACTGGTTTGATTTTAATTTACATGAAACAAAAATTCAAATACAACAGATAATCATTGATAAAACTCAAAAAGTTACTATTCATTTGACTATAATTAGATGTATGAAGAATATATGGACATATCTTCATAATCTTACCCTTAAATGAAGGTGGGTCCCATGTTTTAAACAAGGTTTTCCCTCCCCACTACTGGCACTAGTTTTCCCTCCTCAAACCACCATCCTATCAACTTATCATACTCTACACTTCATACCCTGATCAATTTATACAATACTCCTACCAATATCAAACCTAAAACAAACAACACTCTCTTTGATAAGATTGAAGTTTATCAACCATTTCTTAACTAGAACTACAGGGCTTCCTAATTCTTACCAGTGAAACAGTCAATTCTTGATGCTATGGAGCATTTATTGGCCAAGTACCGTGAAATTCTACCCTTGTTTTTGGTTCCGGCTCTACCAATGAATGTAGAATGGAAAAGAAGTCCATACTTTGGTGTGTTTCCTCTTGTCTTCAAAGCTCTGTTAGGGGTCAAGACAAAACAAACTGTTTACACAACGATTTCAACAACCAACTCGTCTCTAAATGTGTATACTCGCTACATCCATTGTGGTTGACTATGGACTAGTCCAAGGCAACTATCACTTGAGTATGGAGTCATACTTAATCAGTATGACTGCTCTCCAGCAGATCTTATGGCTCAAAAATATTTGGTAGATCCATTTGAATGACTACATAATGATAACATTCTATTCAAAGTTGTAGAAAAAATATATGGATTGTCTTAATTATGAGATAAATATGTAACCTCACCAAATCAATTTATGTCTGATTTGTATGATTCCATGGACTACTTGTGGTGTCACTGATTAGTAGTTTCTGTACTGGCTTCTGTCGAGATAAGTTGGACCATTTCATGAATTTTACTCACCTGAAAAGTGCCTTTTCAGCTCCAAGAATTTGTACGGTAGAGGCTGGATACTTGGCCAAGTTGGTTAGACTGCCAGCATGTGATATGAGACGGGCACCAACCTAGGAGAACAATGGTTAAGGTCAGAGGTCATCTGATATGCACACCCAAGTGAAGTCCTTTTTGTTTTTGTCAGTCTATCATTTTAGGTCAGTTTCATGAGCAACGTTATCATTTTAGCCTCGTAAACTGCATAATGTTTATAGTTTCAGTCACATAGTGTCATGTGCAACGTTAGTCATTTGAGCCTTGTGAACTTTGTAATTTTTGTTATTTTAGTCAGTTCCATGTAATTGTTATTTTCATTTTAGCCTTGTTTACTTTGTCCTGTTTATCATTTTGTAAATTGTTGTTATTATTGTTGTCATTTAATCCATGTAAGCACACAGAGATGTAGAGTGGTGCACTTTTTACAAAATAAAATTATTTTTTGCAGTAACTATGTTCGAACAAGTTTTGACAAACACACTATATTTGGCCCATTTGCCTGATGTTTGAGTTCATTTGGAGAAAATAAACTACCATAAATCATTTTGTTTGTGTGACCCTAGTTACTAGCTAGGTTTTCAGTGTTGGACGCAAAGATATGGGTGAGTGAAACGGATGACTGCTGTGCTTTACTGGTGCACTATTTCGAGGAACGATTCACTGTGTCAATGAGGAAAACTGGAGTAGTAAAGTATTTCTATGCCAAATCTTACAAACAAATTATGTTGCTTGGCAACATAAAAATAAATACACATGCATACATGTCTATCCTTATTTAGTCAAGAGATCTCACTAGTATCAGAGAAATCTCGGTGGAGAAGGAAGGTCGGTTTATTCTAGCATTCTGTGTGACATTGTATATACTGTATTAAAACAGAACATTATGAAAGTTGACACAAAATGCATAAAAATTTATCAGTCATGTGAACTCATACTGATACATCAATAAAGGTTTTAATCTGGCAGAAAATATTAATGCGAACGTTTATTTTTACGTATTGAATATTCATACAATCAGAAAGACAACACAGGTAACTAAGACCTGTAAAGCATACATCTCTTGCATTCAGTGTCAATGGAAAACCTGAGTGCCAGGAAAAACCCTGCTATTATTGTTGTCATTTAATCCATGTAAGCACACAGAGATGTAGAGAGTGGTGCACTTTTTACAAAATAAAATTATTTTTTGCAGTAACTATGTTCGAACAAGTTTTGACAAACACATTGAATTTGGCTCATTTGCCTGATGTCTGAGTTCACTTGGAGAAAATAAACTACCGTAAATCATATCAACTTCTACTCACAAAGTTTTGTTTGTGTGTCCCTAGTTACTAGCTAGGTTTTCAGTGTTGGACACAAAGATATGGGTGAGTGAAACGGATGACTGCTGTGCTTTACTGGTGCACTATTTCAAGGAACGATTCACTGTGTCAATGAGCGAGTGGGGTGAAAAGAATGTAGAATCAGGGAAATTGAAAGAGGGGAGCTAGGGATGGATGTTAAGAGAAAAGTTAGCAGAAGTAGAGAGATACAGCAAAAGATGATCAAACTGACACAGTGAGACATTACAGTCAGACAGACATGAAACCAACCTGTTCACCAATCAAGACTGACAGATTTGGAGCCACTGCGTGCATCTTCTCCTTCAAGTATCCATGTAATTGTTTCCTGTACTCTGACAGTGCCAGTACTCTAGATGCAAAACTCTCAATATTAATCAAATCAATGACAGAAATATCCATACCTGTCAAAAACAGAAAATTAAACATTAAATAACAATCAAAACAACCTCTTTCTTACAAACATTTTCATTGGTCAACAGTGCAGTCGACATTTGTACACTTCCTGACATCAGGAAAACAACTCTTTTATTTTAATACAGGACTACTAACGAAGCAGTTCAATTTACAATTTAACATTATAATCTTCGATATAAAAGAAATATTTAAATACTTTATTGCACATACACTAATATTTTTTGGCAATTAGTTAGCCATGGCTAAAAATTGGCTGGTCATGCATCAGATACTGTTAGTAATTCTAAAATGTCTGTGAAATGTGGAGAATAACTCAAATTTACAATAGCCAGAGGACCTGGCTACTATATTGGGTGTAATACACTGGCTTGAAGAGTGATAATGTCAAACTACATAGCCAAGTCTCTTGGTTAGTTTTATTCTTACCCATAGAACTTCTTGAAGCATCTAAAACTGCCTTAGCTTTGGCACTGTCCATGAGGAGTTCTTCCAGTCCTTCTAGCTTGTCGTCTGTGAAATCTTTTCTAGATTTGATGTATTTAGCTGCTTGGGCATACAGAACGTTATCACTGACTATCTTGATAAGCTCTGGGAAGTGATATGAATACCATTCCCTGCAATAACAAATATAGATATGATGTGTATCACCTACTTTTCAACTCAGTAACTCTTCAAAGCTTTCTAATTTTCCATACCTGTATGCAGTTTTAACAAAGTTAACACATAATCTTTGAAATGGTACCTGTAATTAATTACAATGGATGCATTTTGCAAATAACTGATCTGTGCAAATGGTAAAAAATATGTACGTTACTTCATCTTGATTTCACAATTTGATATATATAGATATTTTTCTAAAATTGTAGATTATACTGAGTACAACTATTTCACCACCAATTAAACATTTGGTTTTGTGTCCATTCTTGGATCCTTGAATACATGTAAAATGCCAACACACTGATCTGAACTCAGGTAAAATGCAAAGATTTGAAAATGGGTGCTTTTGGCATAATCACCACACAGGTTCTCCGAGTTACTCCTGAATATCACAACAACTGAGTCACATGGTTTTTTTCTCACCTTATTCTCATACTAAATGTATTAATGTCCTTGTCCAGCTGATCTAACAAGCTAATAGACTGAATTATCATATTATCCACCCTGTTGACATTAAACTTGACCTTGGCTCTAGAATAGCTGTGACCCAATCCCAGCTGTGCTTTATTTTCTAAGGCCGCTGTGCAACCTTTCAACATTTTACTGAAGTGGCTTCGTATACCTAAAAATAAAAATAAAATATTGCTTTTATTTACAGATCAATGTCTCACTGAGAATTATAGAAAATTTCACATCAATACGAAACTGACATATATTCATGTTTTGGATTTGGTTACCTTTGGGTTAATTAAATGAATTTTCAAATGTTCTCGCCATGAAAATGAATGAAAATAAAAAGTCCCTGACATTCATCAAACATGCATGTATGCAAAAGCTTTCTTGTTTTAGATGTTGATCTTTCAAATTTTGGCAAAGATTTTTCAAATGTAACTTCATGAATAGCTGGTTGACTTGACTTTTTATAATGACCTTGTTCAACATCAACAAATCTTGAATGACAAGTTCAATGGTCTCCTTTTACACCATCTGAGTTAAAGACTTCTGATATAATTTCTCATAAATTGATTATAAAAGTAGCTACCTCGTATGACTTCCGGAACTACCCCTGAGGATGAACAGGTAACACTGAGGGTTTCTGAGATGGCGCCACCAATTCTGGAGTCGCCAACTCCAAGCACAAGTTTTTTCTTCTTTGCAGGAAGATTTGTCTCCAAGAACTCTTTCAAATCATTACTGAGAATACCTACCGGTATATACACAGGAGAGAATGCATAAGAACATTTACAAACATAGTTGGGTCAGTGGCAAGGTCAGTGGAACCCAGGCTGACGTCCATGTTGACACCGACAAATAAACGAATGTCTATTAATTCCAAAGAAATTTAGATTAACATTATGGTATATTACATTGTAATTTGGTGTCCCAAACCCATCTCTTTCCAAAAGGCAAGTGCTGGCCGAAAGCTGCCAAGAAATCTCATCTCTGACAACCTTGCAATGAATACAACTTTCAGAATACTTTCTTCTGTAGTCATGTTAAACTCGTACATACATCAAAATTACACTAAAAAGTGTTTCAAATTTACAATAAGTGTGAGCCATATGTACTTAGGACATCAGTTCCATGGAAAAATAAGACATATTTTAAAATAATTTTTCAGAATTATGTTTACCTTCAGAAACGCAGTTAACATTATCCAACGCTTGACCAGCTGACTTGAAGGGAAGGAATGCATTCAATTTTACTAGTGACGAGAATTTGCCAAAATCTGTCATGCTTTGTTCTACCTGGTGATGCATCATGGATATTTCTTCCATCTCCAGAACTGCAAACAGACCGTAGCCTGTTGCATGTTCATAGAGAACCAACATGCCCTGCAATGAACAGAAAAAAATATGTATTAGTACACACTGCTTGTGCAAAAGTGTGTGAGATTGAAAATGGTAGAACATTTGCAAAATAATTTTCAGAACCTACAGTACAGATTCATAGGCGAACAGCTCTGGAAGGGTATTTTTGGAGACTATGAGGGAACTACTTTGCATGTGATATTTATGCAAATTTGTCCATGGACGAAAATGTTAACCACAACAGATTGCAACAAGCTATCGTTTAAAATTCAGCTCTCTGTTACGATTCCCTGTTGCCAGTGTTGGTATTTTTACATGAAGTTAAAACCAATGACCTCGTTTACGCTAAGAGTTACATTGTCAAATCCTTCATTTCTTTAAGCTATCTCAAATGATAGAACGAGAAAGACCTCGACCGGACGGAGGGTAACTTCATTCAATCAATCTCTCTCACGTGGTGTGCAGGAACTAAACTACTTCGATTTAAAGCAAAAGACGAAATTGTCTGCAGTAAAACTGATGATTTTCTCATTCTATGCATAAAAAGTATTGTACCCTACCATTGTGGCGTAAATTCTAGTCCACCTGTCGGTAGACAATCGTATAATTTCCTTATTCTTGTAGTTTGCGCTGGAAACAACGTGGTCGCTCTTCAAAATGGCTTCTCTTCAGATGCACGCCGGGAGATTTTGATAGACACACGTTCAAAGAGAAAAAGAACGGTTATCAATACAAGATATTTTCTGATTTCATATACATGATTTTAAAATTCTCCATTTTATATTCCAAACATATTTCCACTTTTATGAGCATAATTTTTTTCGTTTTGATGTTGACCTTTAACCTTTAATCATTTGACCTCAAAGCAACACAAGACGCGTTTTTGAAAACCCCAGCAACCACTCACATTGCTATACTGTGTGTATGTCTGTATTTATCAAACTGTACCTGTGGCAACCAAACTTGTTATTCGAAGTGACTTAACAACAGGTATTTCTTTTATTTCTTACTCGAAAAAGCAAAAATATAACAGGATTAACTTATGTTCCATGTTCAATGTAATCGGTTGAAATCAAGATTATGTAGTCGCACTCTACAGACTGAGTGCACTTCCATTAAATTTGAAAATTCTTCATAGGAAGATCTCGAAGATGTCATTTTCAAATTAACACAATGGCCAGTGACAGAAGCATGTAAAGTTGTGATTTGTCCAATATGAATTCAAGAATTCAAGACATATACTACATTCATCACTTTTGAGATGATACGATCAGGTTTTTGGTAAATATTTAGCATGTACACACCATCAAAATTGTTTAATAGGATGAGTCAATTATAATATTAGAAACATTAAAATCATGAAGCACTAGTAAAATATGGCTATATGGCTGTTCACTGCTAATACATGTATGACATGACAGCCCCCCATTCAGTACACCTTTGGGTCAGTGAAAGTCTTTCATACAAATGTGAGTCGTACTTTTACATCCATTGTATCAATCTAACTCCCTAGTTTCTTCTACAAATATATAGTTGATCCACCAAACCACAGTCATGATTTTTCCTCCCCAGCAGTTACTAGACCATGGAGCTGCATCCAATTTTGGAGTCAGGAGACACACCCACAGCTGGTATGTGGTATGTGTTGTCACCTAAAGGAGAACCCCCATCAATGAGGGTGGGTCATACATCTACATTTATCCCAGGAAAGGATGGTCAGCAAGGGAAATTGGTCCTTGTGGGTGGTGCCAACCCAAATGGTGCATTTGGTGAAACCCATCTTCTAAATTTAGGTATGTGTGTTTCGGATCTATCATATGTGTATGTACTGATATTTCTGAGGTGTTAAGTTGTGAAAAACACATATTCTGCTGAACTAAGATGTATATTGAACATGATATGTGTATTGATGATGATCAAGTCTCAAGTTGGACCAAGATTAAAGTTCACATTCAGTTGGATGCTCCTAGCTCGAATGGGAATGTCAAGCTGAATGCCAATAGCCTGCCAATGATCAGTCTGACACTATCAGAATCACACTTCGAAGTACACATGTCAAATTGACAATATGAATCTGGAGCTCGGTGAAAAAAGTAACAGTACTACTATCTATAGAACACTAATTAAATGAGGTGGGTAGGGCGAGGGTGGGGGTGGGGGGAGGTACAAACGGGGTATTAGGAGTAGTACAAATGAAAGTTCATTGATTCCAAATAAAAGAGCTGACATCAATGTTAAAATGTAATGTTGTCATCTGCTGATGTATCTGATCAGTAAAATTGCCTTCACTTTTTTTTCAACTAATTAAGTCTGTTTTGCCTTCTCTTATTATCCTGTAGAGTTTTATGAATGGGATGAACCGGAGTGGAATGGTTTTAGAGGTCGTTATGAACACTCAGCATTTCAGCCATCAAGCCAAACAGATAAACTGTACGTATTTGGTGGTGCTGAAAAGGAATGTAATGTTAACGACATCCAGGTTTTAGATATAGGTGAGTTTATGTCAACTAGGATGAACAAAAACCATAGCAACTGAATTTGTATGGAAAACTGCATTCTGGTAAGACTGCCATGTGACATGTTATTCCCATTTTTAATCACAACTTCACAAGTATCCTGTACATAGTACTATATTCTACAGTGTATAAAAATACCATTGAATTTCAGTTTTCAGCACATATTACATTGTATGAGATATTACAGTATTTTTTCAAAATACCATGAACATTGATTTTCCATCACATATTTAAAGTAGACCGCTATTTAATACCTCATTATACTGTAAGATACATTGTGTTACACTGCCCTCACTGGCGTACTCTAAAAGGGACTGACCAATGCCTGAGGGCACCCCATCAATAGCTAGGAGTGTCATTACATTCTTTTTCTCACCTGAAATAGAGTTTAGTAATGGTGATAATAATAATAATACCTCACAGGCTACTATTATGTGAATACTTTTTTAAAATGTAGCACAGAGTTTAATTGTATGGTTGATTACCCTCTTCTTCCAAATACCATAGTACACGTATGTCCACATTTCAAGCATACAGAATTACATGAACACAGTAACTGTAAGAATAATAACTATGATATATATATATGTGTGTGTATGTTTTGATTGTTTTTAACAGGTAAGGGAGAGTGGAGCATAGTAAGTGCATCAGGTAAAGCACCCAGTGCTAGGACTTGTCATGGTATGGCTAGTATAGAAGATCAGCTGTTTATCTTTAGTGGTGGACAGAGTGGTTCAGAACCTGTAGGAGACAGAAAAGTGCATGTATTTGATGCAGGTACATTTTATGAATTCTTTCAAGTTATATTTTATAAGTTTACAAAATGGGGAAAGCTGTGAACACATTTCAACATCTTTCTCCTCTGCCTTATAATCTCATCCTTCTATTTCTTACCAGGCTTTATCTTTTCCTGTTACCATGGTTAATTTAGAACTTAAAATGTTAAAAAAGATGACAAAACTCTCGGCAAGTCTTCGTTCTTCACATCAACTCTTACACTATCCTGTGGTATAGCGCCCTCTATAGCCATCATAATTTTCCTTCAGGAATGTTATACCTGATGTTTTAACATATCAATGTCTGTTGTGCATGTTAGAGAGGTATAAAATTGTTACATATAACATTTTAGGATCATCATCAATCTTCTTCATAATTTTTCTCATTCAAGTCACCCAGAGTTGGTCACAACCAAATGTTCAAGGTAGCTCACCCAAACCACGTCATGGTCACGTTATGGTTGCCATTGGTAACAAGATTTATGTACATGGCGGTATGGCTGGACCTACGTTCTATGGCGATTTACATATATTAGATACAGGTACAGTTAAATAATTAATTTTTTGAACTGAACTTCACATCTTGATTTACCACTCACTAATTTCCCCATTTTTCGTGTCTTCGTTATATTAAAAAAATGCCTTATAGTCAAGAAGGAGGAAAGCTGGCTGGGGGGCCAGAACTCAACCCAGGATGCTCTAAACACCGGGCAGATGAATTCACAACCATGCTACCCAGGTCAATGGCCACCTATCTTTCCACACTTTCTTTGGACAACTGTTTATTACATAATTTAACTGTATTGTCGACCAGAAACATAGAAATAGTTTATTTAGTTTTGAGTTATTATGTTGCTAATTTCTTTCAATTGAAGATGTTGCTATTCATTTCACAAATGTTTCAGAGTGGAGGTTCAATTTTTCTTCTATGCTGTTACTTCCACATCATACTGTGCAGAAAACACATAAATATCTCAATTTCCCAAAGATGTTGTTAAAACTTTGTTTTTCACATTCGCAGTTTCAATGTCCTGGAAGCAGGTGAAATGTAAAGGAGACATACCATGTAATAGAGCAGCTCATACTGGTGTTACTTTAAACAATAGGTTATATATATTTGGTGGAATGAACAGAGAGGGCGCTCTTGATGATATGTACGTACTAGATACAGGTCAGTAGCCTTCAACTATTGTGTTGTAAAACAAGCCTTGGTAAGCTTTAGTACGCTGATGTCAACTTTATCCTACTGACATAATTCCTCCAGTCTGATAATTATGATTTATTTGTCTACCAAGGAAAAGACAGTGTAAAAGAAAAAGACTGAAAATAGATTAAAGTTTACAATATAGGTTCTTCGTTTTACCTATTAAAATTTGGTCTTCATCCAATATGTTATGAGTTGTTGTTGCTTGTCAAAGTATTATAAACAAGTTTAGCCAAAATTTTGAAGAATATCTACTGTCATTAACAAAGGTAAATATCGGTTCCAGGTGAAATTTTTTGCACAGTTGAAAAAACTTGACAGATTTAGTATGTGAAACAACACTGATGTTAGCAATATTTTGATGATTACGAAATGTAATAACAAGTTGTTAACTGAGACCGTATGAGATTGCAAATGACGACTAATACATCCATGGTAGTGACATCATAGCAAACCCAGGTCAAAGTTCAAATGTCTCTCAGCATTCCTCCACGTGTCTTTATTTTATCTGGATTTTGTACACTGGTTATCCAAAGTAAATGTCAGCTTGGTATAAGTGGTGTTAACAATGTGAGATATTATTTTAATAAACACTCAAATTCCATTCTTAGTATGTAAACAAACACTAGACTGGGTTATTCAAAGATGCATGCAGTGTATGACATGCATTCTAATGTCAAAATAGGCTGTATGTGAAATTCTTTGTGAAAAAAGTTGAACAATTTTATCTTGGTTTCAGACCGTGAATTGAAAATGATAAGTGGACATTGTGGTCTGATAAAGTTTACAAATTGTTTGATAGTTTGATACTAAATGATAGAGGGACACATCAGCAGTGACAGCTTAGAGCTGTTGTCTCAATCCAAAGAGAAGACAACCATGGACATATTTCATGGTCTAGCAGAATCTCACTGACAGAGAAAAATCTTTCTTTGCTCACTTTTGTTTAACTCTTTTGCAGGAAACTGTAAATGGAGTAAAGTAGCCATCACTGGACCACCTCCACCATCACGGTTAGATCATACAATGTGTATTATAGAAATGAAGGCATCAACTAGAGAGGGCAGTCTACCTGAACCAGATACTATGCAAGATTTGGCTATACAAAATACAGAAAGTTCAGCTAAGGAAACTGAAAACAAAGATGGTGATTGTGATGCAGGAGAAAGGACTCAGAGTAATGATGCAGATGGTGAAAGTGAACCACAGGGTGCTGTAGGAGGTGTTGCAGTCGGGGGAGGTGATGCAGCAGAAGCTGCAGTTTCAAATGACAGAACATTTCAAATGATACTTATCAATGGTGGCATGGATACACAGGGGGAAATATTTGATGATACACTGGTTCTTTATCTTCAATGAAACAACTTTAAACCACACAGTGATGTAGGGGGTGTTGCAGCTTGGGAGGTGATGCAGTTGGATCTAGTTTCAAATGACAGAACATTTCAGAATACTTTGATGACACATTGCAGTTCTTTAACTTCAATGAAATAACTTGAAACCACATGGTGCGCAAGGGGGTATTGCAGTTTAGGGGTGGGGTGACGCAGTAGAAGTTGCAGTTTCAAATGACAGAAAATTTCAGAGGATATTTATTAATCAAGGAAATGTTTGATGACACTCTGGTTATTTTTCTTTGATGCAACAACTTTAAGCTACATTTCTATGGTCATTCATTCTCTTCTTTTCTTGGACTTTGAATATACATCATATGTTCAGCTTTCTGAAATTAATATCCCCACCAGACTTAAGAACCATAGTGTGTTGCATCTCTAAGACTACTTACCTCCAAGATGAAACAGTAAATATTTTGTGAATGTCCATTAAATGGAATAAGAATGCAAGACACAAATCCATTTTTTTTTACTTTTCAAGAAACAAAATGTAACTTTTTGTAGTACTTGTAAAAATGTTTTTTGTTGTTGAGATGTACAAAGTTAGCCGAAGTCTAAAGATTTTGCTGTCTTCATTTTTCATTTGGACAATAAAGATAAATATGTCTGTTCATGTATACCATGACATCTATTACGTGTACAATTTATAATGCAGATATCATCTGTAAGGTTGTGTAAATAACAGCTCCCCGTGTTGACCGTTCATAGCATTGTATCGCCCTCTAGCGTTGATGTTCTAAACGTGAAGTTGCTGCTGGGTAAAAGGTTATCGTGACCCGTCACACATGAGACAACGGGAAGATCCTGTTGACATGCAAGTGGGTTATCCGAGGTCGGTGTACCATGACATAGGTGTTCAACTATTGCTTGTAAAGTAGACAATAAAGTGTGTCGATCGCGATTACACAAGACCATGATTGTTATTTCACGGAATAAACCGATCGTATACTGTTTTTTTACATAAAATATCTGAAGTTGATCATCGTCAAAGTAATCAGGAGTATGGATATGCACATATTTTACTAAGTGTCGTTAAAAAATGGCTGATTATTTTTTGAATTCCAGGCAAATTTAGAAAATTATCTCATATGTGCTTAATTGGTGTAACGCGTGTCTTTGTCACCCATTCTTGGAAATTTTGACCATTTCTGTTTTTTCGCGTTCATTTCCGTCAAGGTTCAATACAGTTATACACTATGCATATTGAAAAGTTCCTCGTCAGATCGAAATTTACCGTAAATTCCCTTCTGTGCTTATAACTTATAAATTCGCCAGGGTAATTGTGTAACACCTTACGATAAAAGATGGGACAACGTCAATTTTCTTTTCACCATATACATGTATTTCTGCCACACCAAATGGAAACAACGGATGTAAAAGCTAGGCAAATTTCCCGGTAGTCACCACATGGTGGTCCTAACTAAACTTTACGTGAAGTAGGCGTGGCAGCCATTTCCATATATAGACTTCAAAGGCTGATAAGTAGGCGCTTCCTCAATTGTTGTCAACACTGGTAAATCCTAGCACCAATGCTCACCCGAACAATACAAGTTGCGTGCGTGTTACCACTCCCTGCAGCAAATTGTAGTATGTTATTTAACAATAGTTATAGGCAAATGATTCGACTGAAAAGAAAACTGTAAGAAACGTGTATGTGATGGAATTTATGATAAGGCCACCTTACACATGTTGGTACATTTCTTTGGTAGACTTTCAACACCGTTCCCATGAACATCCGCCCCTCAAGTTTTTTTTTCTTCTTTTTTTAAAAGTTTGGATCTTCAGATATACGGCGTATTTTGTATTGTAAGTACATTCATGAAAAATCATAAACATTTTACATTCATTATACACTGAGAATAGCTGAGTTCACAATATTTGCGGAACAGTTGTGTTGACTCGGGGCCAGCTCAAAACCGTTGCTGGGTTGTACATGGTCTTGAGAAATGCCCTCTGCTTTATAGTTGAGGCCTGTCAGCGCCAACACTGGAAAAAATATTGCTTGATCTTCTGACGCCATTGTTGTCGCCTAGCAACTGTTCCCTGTGCCTGGCAATCCCCTTTTATTCATTTGCAAATTCCGTCCCTGTATATTTATCACGTCCACCACGTCAACCAATAGCGACAGCAGGACACATTTATGATTTACAGAAAACCCGACCCCGGCAAACAGCTGATACGCTCAACATCATATAGGTGCAGACTTTGCACAGCGTCGACGTGGAATGCCATTTATATCTAGGCCAGGGCAACGACTTATGTGACTCATACAAGATCCTCGTTTCGATACAAGTACTAGTGTAAAGAGATCAATCCATTTCCAATTTTTTTCCCCAGTTTCCTTTTTTTAAGGATAGGAGCACAACTTTAAATTTAAAATGTCTATTAATTTGACCTAGTATTACCATAGAGTTGGATGGGTGACGTTTGCATGCTCAAGGTGGAGAGTTCATACACCTTTGTCTGTCCCAAATTTCAAAAGCTGACAGGTTGCAGGCATGTACACACACACACACACACACACACACACACACACACATACATAAAAGATGTACATACATAAGGCAAGGCTAATCCAACAACTGGGGCATTACATTTGATATTTTCCGATGTTGGCGATTAAATAAAAAGGTTTAGCATAGCACGTTGAACAGCAACAAATCATTGTATGGCTTTCCCATTTTGTTCATACAAGCATTTGTATGTCAGTCAAGTTTTATTCTACTTTGCCTGTCATCGATGTCCGAGTACAAGTAAATGAAACCCCGATTCACAGTCGCACCCATCTTACACAGCATTTGTCATCATGTCAGATGTCATTCAGGATAGCCAGCCTACTCCACACAATAATAATATTTCAATGGAATTCACTACACTTCACACAGTTATATGTATTGAAAACTCCGTCATATTACCTTTAATATAAAACTCTTCAGCAGTGTTCGAGACATCACAAAAAAAAACTAATAGATAAACTAATTTACATCGCTAGTAAGTTTTTTCTTTGAAATCGTATATACACTGGTACAGTCAAAACATGTATTCTCTTTCGTACATGTAAAGTGACATTCACTTATAATACCCGTCCCATGCTTCACACGTTCACAAAATGTAAGTTGAATTACAAGCACGTTTTTTCCCCTTCTAGGCTTAGTCATAAAAATGGTGCATTAGGTTTGTAAATGTCTATAGAAAATTAAGACATTTTCTGGGGTTTTTAGTACCTATGAAAAGATATCAATCGCCCCAGAAAAGCCTTTTTTTTGCGTGAAATCTAATCACTTGGTGATGGGAAGCGAGATGGGCTGTAGTACTGTTTTCTCCAGAACAATCCTCTGCTACAAAAATACAAAATTTACTCACTGTAGTGTTCAGTGTCCATGTACTAGCCAACTTCAAGCTTCCCCCATCCAAACCTGCTTATATCGCCACTTTGTGGCCCATTGTAGTTTCTTTATCAAACAAATCTATACAGGTAACTGACTTTAGGCAGTTGTGTACTCCTGGCTAAACAAGATAAGCCAGCCGATGCACACAGGATTAATGCCAGTTTCTGCACCAATTTTTCCCCCTATAGAAATCATTCCGGCAAAATTTACAAATTTTTGTAGCTATGAATAGTGGGACAGGTTATCACAGTCAATAGTAATTTAGCCTTGATACAGCGAAATCAGTAGGGCCAGTTTGAGTTGAACTTCATTGAAGTTATTAGGTGTAGAAAATGAACTCTCAATTATTAGGCCTACGAGTTGCTCAAAAATAACAATATACATACATCACTAGCAAAAATGAAATGTCATGAACAAATCATTTTCTATCTTAAATAAAGTGCAAAGTTGTAGCTTTCAGAGAGGAAATAATATTTGTACATTGTTCTATGCTAATACATCTGTATAACATATTCCTTCTAACACCTGCTTTTTATCAAAATTGACCAAAATGGTTCACAATAATGACCTTGTCAAGTACATTGACCTCCATAATGTCTGTAATGTGTTTGTTGGCAACCACAATAGCAAGTAAACTTATATTTCAAATTTGTTAATACTACTACACACATATCGTACGTTTTTATCCATTTAACAAATAATTTGGACACGGATCTCACAGTATGTTGCATTTGATGTTCAAGAATAAATTTAAATAATCATGTATTTGGAAAGAAAAGAAAATAACATATCTTCTATTTTACACCAAAGTTAGAAATATTAATCACCAAGAGTAAACTAAGTACTGGAATTTCTAAAGGTTGGAAGACTGGCCAGTGTACATGTGACAGAAATAAATACCACTGTGAGGTCCGGGTCCAAGACAGTTTTATTCAATTCGAAGTTGTGACCTTATGCTATATCTGTTATGTCTTTTGGCAACATACAATATATCTACCCATAATAATTTTACCAAGTTAGCAAATTAATTGTGTAGTGTACGAAAAGGTTGAATAAATATGACCAACACAACAGCATGGCTGTTGGAAGGTTTCTGGCTGAAAAGCAGTTACTCCGAACCAAAAATTGTACACATCAAGCAACAGACATGGACTTACAGTAACCAAAGTCCACGCAAAGCAAGCTTCATATATAAACTCATAAAATTAAAACTGGATGGTTTTCGCCGTTATGTATCATAGCTACTACAGCCACGTGTACATGACAGTTACAAGTGCATGGTATAACCGTGACCGAGGTAATGACCCCGCAGACGACTCGTGTCTGTATTGTCTTTATGCAAAGTGCCCGCTGTCTGATACAATACCGCCGCACAGCTGATCATGCCTCCATCAGCTGATACAGATAGGGATGCGACAATGCAACCTATTTCAAACGGCATGAGGAACGATTTCGGAGAAATGTACTTGAATTCTGTTCCTTCTGTTTAATGTTACCAGTATGGTAGTCCTGTTTCGTCGTGTGCATTTGACTTCCAATAAGCAAAGTCCGTCCACTGTAAATTGTCATTCGACGTACGAAGTTGGAGATAGTCGTTCTGCATCTGTTCCTGTTGCGAAACTGTCTTCCACTGTTCGGAAACAATCTGATAGTTTTTATCGTGGTTGTTATCCCAAAAGATCGACCCATCACTTTCGAAACAAACACAGAACTCTATCTTTTTGGCGTTTGAATTAAGGGGAATCTGAAACTCGAACGAGAAGGTATCATAACGTTCAGGGGCAGCGGCGCAGTTCATCTGCCCGAAACCGATATTTGGTGGTGCATAGGTAGCAAAGACATCCTTGCTGCTCGCCCAGTCATCATACGTGTATCTGACTTTAACTCGTTTCTCGAAAGATATGTTTTTAACTTTCACAGTTCCCATGATGGTATTTGAATCTTTGATAATAACGTTCTCCAAACCAACATTTCCCTTCTCTAATTTATCTCTAAAATCGAGATAATTTGACGCAGGCTGTTCGAAATCAATTATGTAGTTAGTAGTCGACGACGACGGTTGAGGACTTTCGTCACGGATAAGATCACCAATAGCTTGAATGTTCAGTGCTGGGGGCATGTCACTGGGTTCTTGCATTATACGTACCGATGTTAAAGACAGTCCTTTGGTATCTGCAAATGATACACGTTTCTTGGTTTTTGCTTTCCTGACCTTTGTGATTTCTGTACTGTTTTGGACCACGTCTTTGATGTCTGTCATGACGATATTTCCATTCCCTTTCTCGGAACTTCCCGGATTCAAAATAGGTCTCAACGATAGCGGCGGTCTGGGGGTAAAGTATCCATCTCCTAGCCGTGATTTTAGTCCAGTGAAATTATAAGGGTATTTCATGCAATAGTTGTGAGTTGGTGGACTTGAGCTGAGGAAGAGCAACGAACAGTCAACCGGCATTTTCAGTTATTCTGTTGGTCTTGCTGTGTAACAAACAACGGCAATAATGTAAATTGTAATATACAGTCAGTGTTTATCACCAGCCAATGTTCCTCTCGTCTTATATAGTTATACTCCGGCGACGACCTGTTATCAAAGCCTACAACATCATGATAAAATAAGTCTGTTACTGAGACGAGGTCCTTTGTCGAATGACAGTATCCATCGTTTTATGCACGATTTCATCATCGGGACGGCTTCCTCTTGCTGTAATCAACTGCCGTCTACGTACGAAAGCCACACAGAGGAAACAACGAAATATGTTTGCTGACCTCTATGAGTAAATAATTAGCATATAAAGATATTCCATATATGTGCAGGGGTGGAATTTAGACGGCGTAATAAAATACTGTATATATTTGATTCTTAGTATATCCTTGAATCAAATTTCAATCTGTGAACTTTTATCACTAAAGAAAACAGCGTATTTTGGTATATTTGGGGTATTTATTTGACGCAAATCTATCAGATATCCCCCTCATAAAAAGTTACCCCTTTTAATTGTGTTATGTTCCAAATCGGATGATATTCAAAATGAAGCTTTCACGTGGACACGAGCTCGGTGCAAATCATTTTGCACGTTTCGAATACGTGACGCAATGATGTCGTCAAACTAGCCAATCAGAGACGTCGAAAACATCGTGATCATATTTATTATTTACAAAACGGAGTAAACAACATGCCTGTTGCAATATCGGTCTTCTACATAGTCTTAATGGCCATATGGGTCATGTAAATGGGTCATGCCTGTGACGTGCGTCCTGATCATGTCAACATGGCGAGCAGCATGCATAGAGCGTAGACATGTGGATAGATCATGATGCGACCGATTCCGAGCACTTTATGCGTCGCGTCGTTCAACATGCACTTGTTCAAGTGTGTTTGCATTGACTTGGGAAGGGATATGGTGAATTTTTATTTAGTCGCCGCCTTCCACATCGGCATTTAAACCCATGGCGGCGATGGGAGGGGAGAGAAACGTGTAGGGTTTATGAAGAAAACACTCAATACAATCGTACACTCAGGTTCAATTTCACACACAACTTGTTTAAACCGTACATTGAAGGTCAATTTGCCAAATTGATGGCGAATAGACGGTGTGTACCGTTTCAGACATAACTCGTCAATCCAATCACCTACATCCCAGACCCGACCTTAAATTTAAAATTTAAAAAATGCAAGGTGTGTGGGAAGAAGGGATATATCTCGACGTATTTGCAGATCCACCCTACAGGCCAGGCATATCATGCTATTTTTAGGGATCTTTATAAACACTATCATCGCATAATAAACTTCTAATGAAATTAGGAAAATAACTTTCTGAATGAACCCAAATATGTCACTGTCCTAAGCTTATACTATAGTTTTGAGCCCTGGTGTTGAGTTCGTCACTAGGCCTATAAGCTATGCCTTACATAGTTTGTGGTAGTTTTGATGCATGGTGGAACAAAATAGTCTATCATGGATAGTCTCTGCAGCCTTGATCCCGACAAATACAGGAATCGACAAAGTTTTTGCGTAAATGTGCTATACCCAGTCACGATTTCCCCTTTCTCCGTATTTATATGAAATAAATAAATAAATAAATAAATAAACATATGACATCTCAAGAAGTGGTCATGTAGGTCTATTCATCAATTCTCAATTTCTGTTTTTTAACAAACCGATCGCCTATTATCCTATCACAGCGCTTGCAACGAACAACCCTTTAGTTTCTGGTATTAAGCTTACAACAAGTCAGTGTACAAGGAGAAGAAATAGGAATTGTGCCATATATCACTGGTACGTTTTTTGTTTGTACCCATATTTTATTTTAGGGTCAACTTCTATATAGACGGAGAGCGAGGTCGACGGGCAGGGTTCTTAATATATATGAGAAAGGTATATGAGGAAGGGTTGGCATACTGTTCGTGCATAGACCCTGTACAATGGTTCGTGTTAAAACTTTAAAAAAGTTCTTTCTAGTGGTTAAAAGTTAAAATCTAAGTTCTCAAAAATAATATCTTTCGTTTTAGTATTTTACATTTAAGCAGGTTTCAAAAACCATAGCATAACCAGTGTAACAACAAATTCATGGCTATTTAATATACCAGTACAAAAAAAGACAGTCAAAAAAGGAACTTGGTTTAAGTCAACTCCAACTGTTACCTGGACCTCAGACCACTAAGAAAACCTCAGTGGTTTGAGCCTTGACCAAGCTAGAATTGGAAGTTTATAGACCATGAGCCTCCACTTTTGTAGTCGCATATATCTATTTTCATAACTTGTAACTTTTCGTGTTTTTCGTGAACATATTGAATTAAATGCGCGGGTTACAGCAAAATAGACTTTAGCAGTTATTTCTCACTGTTAAAAGTGTAAGTTTTGCGCTCAAGGTGTATGTGGATGTTTGTTGTGCAACGACTATTTAACGCTAGAGGTAACGATGGTACAATAGTAGTAGCATGTCATAATAATGGTAACTTCTTGAGTCATTTGTCATTCTCTGACAAAAGATATTATTCAACGTGTTGAAAAGTGTTTCTCATATGTTGAAAAAGTGTACAAATGCATTGTCACAATATGAACGGTTGTTGTTGCGACTGACGTGTGTATATACGATCTGTCGAGGTTGGCACCCCGTTGAAACTTTACAGAAACATGTTAGCTTTGGTATTTATAAAGAGTTCCGATACTCTCGCAACAAGCTTCTCGGATATTAAAAGATGGTCTATGTGACAATTTGTCGGCAAATTAGAACCAAAAAAGTCTTAAAATTCGTATATATAATGTCGATTTCGTTTGTGATTATTTCGACATTTTGATACCGAACTGGAAACCCCCAACCCACAACCCCCAACCCCACTTGCAGAGCTCGTTTACACACTATCCTAACAGACATCTCAGACCACCAATTTGGTCTGAGCAGACATCTACACTACAAAGTCCAACTTTGTCCTTGAAACGCGATTGTCAAAGAGGAAGCATTTTATATACCAATTAGGGATATGACATGATGAAGTCAAGTTCCTGAGAACTGGTTTCGATGACATTATTTCTACGAATTGGTCGTGATTATTTAATATAAGAGAAACACTCATGGCTTTGTGCATTACTAGTTTCCTACCAAAGTACGAACACGAAGATATTATTATTGCTACGAGACGAATGTATATTATATATTTAATTATGTAACTTATGTAGTATGGAAACTAGTTTCATCGTAGCATTATTTTGCTGACGTGATGACCAGCGGTTAAGTTCAAGGTTTCAATATATAAGTTTTATATACTATTAAACTTCATGCCCACACAATGAAAGTAAACACCTAATTCTATCACCCGAAGCTATCTTAAAATTAATAAGCTCTGCTGGCAAGACTTTCCTTTCTTCAATAGTTTGTATTTCAACGATTATGAAAATACGCTTGTGATGACGACCAGTGTTAATGTTTGTCAACTCTTCCGAGATCGAAACGGTAACACTGGTTTCTTTTTGTCGAAAACTTGCCATCAATGTCAAGTTGATCCAATAGATAGTGAAATATGCAATGTTTGTATCGTCAAGAACCCATTGATGCAATATATGATTATTCCTAATCACAAATGTCGGTATAAAATTGATCGACTGTGCAACTTGTGTATGATTACTTTGTGACGATATAGGATCGCATGTTCTATCTTGCATCATGTCAGCAATATATATTACATTTGTGACGCGTCATGGACTTCTTAACACGAATATGTTAGGAGTACAATCCGGAAAGTCTACTGTACATTAAAGAACATGCCTGCAGTCTGGCAAGAGGTGATTTAAACATAAATTAGTGAAGCCTTTTAAATAGAGGGTAATTTATAGATAGTACTTATGTCTTACACATATAATTTATAGTCTGATACGGATGAAGGAGCAGAACTATTTCTAACATGGAGAAGAATGCAGCAAGATAAATATTGAGTACACTGACAGTCCAGGGAGAGTGGAGATATTGAGGAGAAAGATGATGAAGAAGATGATGATGGTGGCACTGATGATGATGGTGACAATGATTTTAATGATAAAATACAAGACTTTTAAAGCCTTCGTAGCCAAACTTCATTTTTGTGAAATTTTTTTTTTTTTTTTTACAAAAAACCCCAATAAAATGTTTGTTGTTGTCCTTGCTGAAGTATTATGTTCACCTTGTAGTCACATCCTATCAATAGCCCACATATTTACAAATTGTTGACTCACAAATAATTAATTCATCTGTACCCCTTTTCACAGTTATTTAAATACGGACATCAATTCAATTTAGTGTACAATTACCATCACCTACAAATAGAGGTTATTCAGACCGGTCAAAACGACTTAGTAATTTAAATATAAGGTTTAGTGTATATTTCAATGGGCAATTAATTAATGGACTCGGATAATACTGAAAAGTTCGAGGTGAAGGAGGGGGGGGGGCTAAACCTATTAAATGATAATGTACTGTGACGGCAATCAGGATGATGAAAGCCAAAACCGTCATCCTTCGTGTTAAGAAATGCAGGGAATTCTTTTCAGTTCAGGTTGCATTTGAACTGTTATCTCTGCATTGAAAAGATATGGCAGCTGAACTCTTTGTGAAAAGATAAACTGAACGTTGAATTCAATGACGTTTTTAAGAACTCGACACATATTCATATAGCAGTGAAAAGGTCCACTTCTTGTCTTTGGATGGCAGTGGTAAAAAGATCCACACTAACTTCATTTCTAGGGTACAGGGACAGTTTGTGTATGGGGTAAACATAAAATTAAGATTGAAATATTATTTTATATACTCGACTAACTTTATCTTTGCTAAGTCCTGGTAAGTTTATAAGCCATTGAGCTGTGATTGAACATTCTCACTAGTTTCCTTTTCATGAAAACAGCTGATGTCTTAAATTTTCCCCTTCACTCCATGCCAATTAAACACTTGTCCTCAGTCTCTCAAAGAAGCTTATTGCACGACTTGCCTACATGGCCAAACTTTGACATACATATTCATACGTTTAAGATATTAAGTTATCTACCCATCCACATACACATACATACATACATACATACATACATACATACATACATACATACATACATACATACATACATACATACATACAGACATACATACATACATACATACAGACAGACACACATACATACACACAAACACACACATACATACATACATACATACATACATACATACATACATACATACATACATACATACATACATACATACAAACACACACACACACACACACACACACACACACACACACAATTTATAGTTCTCTTTCTTCCAACAGCATTATATGGATGAGACAAAATTCAGAAGAAAGATCAGAAGTGAAAAGCGAAATTGATTATTTCATGGATAATTAAATGAAAGTGACACAATGGAGAGTTTAACAACTCTTACTAAATATAACACAGAAGTCATTTACTTATCTTTATTGGGAGTTTATGGTAAAATCAATTAAACATAAATGATCCAAATCAATGTGAACAACCGTGTATCACATTTAACTAAATCAGAGGCCTTCAAATACTAAAGTAAGTTCTCCAAATGACAAGAAAAATATTGATGAAAAATTGCTGATCTGCGGTGAAAATAACTGATTTTAATATCTTAAAACATACAGCGAGGCTGTTGAACGGCCAGTTATGTGTATTCACAGATCCATTATAGTTATGTCCTTAATCCCAACTTAGGCAAGGTTGTCATTCCTTTCACACTGACCTTGATTATGATACTAGCATGCCCTTGATAGATGACAATACACACAAAATCACATGCATACCTCACCTTCTCTCAAGACAACTATCTCATGACCTAAGATTAATTAAAGTACTCAACAATAATCACATGGCCTGAAGTATTAGATAACTAGAGAACAGAATAAACTGTTTGAGAAAAACTGAACATTTTAGCTATATTTCAAAATCTGAATTAGTAAAAATCATTTTCAAGCACAATTACCAAGACATTTGACTGAGTGTGTGATAAAGAAAGTCACAAACACACACACACACACACACACACACACACACACACACACAGATATAATGTATAAAACTTTGCTTGACAAATATTCAATGACATATTGTTATTTCACAGAAATGTTACCAAAACTTGGAAATAACAACTCTGAAAAAAAATCCACAGCCTCTATAATTCTTTACATAACAGTCTACAACACATTCAATGGTTTGAAGGTGAAATATTGATTCCTTTCAGTCATTTGATAATAAAAGTACACCTCTCCATAAAGCATGTTCTCACAGCATGCTCAAAGTGTTATGAAGTTGTTACTGGCAAGGACAGACCTTGATTATGGGACAACATGTTACACTGGCATCCACGCTTTGAACACGTGTATCACTTTAATCACATTATGGCAGTATCCTTGCATTTCAGTTTTTCTATGGTGTATAAGATTGCTGTGAATTTTCTGTCGGTAGTTTTCAGAAATTGTTAATCTATATTCTGGTATATCTAAGCTACAATACAGAGGTGTTTCTATGATTTCCAATGAATTGAGGAATATGACACGTACTTGGAGAGAATTGCATAGGATCAAATATATTAACGAAAATGTATGGTTGACTGCACAACTTGTCCAAAATGATTAATATACCCAGATGAAAGTAAAACACTCTACAGTTGCCAGTCAAGGCTTGAACAGAATGTAACAATGTGAACTAAATGTCAATTCTTAAATCAATATACACAGTCAACTATGGTGAAACAGAGTGATATTTATAAAATTCACATCAAAGGACTTTAACAGAAATTGGGAAATTGTTTGCATGGAATATATCCTATGAAAGAATGTTTTCATTGTTCATGTCAATGTGTATAAAATTTCCTAATAATAACAATAATAATAATAAAATATATTATTTGAAAGTTACATCAGTAATTTTTTTCAATCGAAATATGATCATTAGAAAAGAAAATCACACAATTCACCAATGGATAGGATACTTCCATAGAGTCACTGATATTAACAGGAGGGGATTTTGAGTGACTGAAATCGTGAACAAATACCTCCATTGACCTTAAAAATTGTTCTGCATAGTAAAAAAAAGATGTAATTTTACTCTCTTTTAAGAATGTAATGATATAATTGAATACAGAAAGTTATTCATAGAGTTTCTATAGCTAGTATTTTTCACTTCATACTGACATTTCGCTTGGTAAGCTTTCTTCACAGCATACTGACAGTTTCCATGGTGAACTCTTTCATCATTAGCCTACAGGCATGAATGCACAATAACAGAGTTAGATGTTAATAAAGATGACAACCCCTGTAGAAATCTGTAAATTGCTGTAAAGAAAGTGATCTCAAAAACATCTATCTCAGTATGGTATGAGTAAATGATGTCATCACTGGCCTGGAGACATGGATGCGATCCAATCAGCGAGTAGTGTAATTAAGCCGACTTTCTTGTCAAAAGCTATTTTCTACTTCAGCGTTGATGTTAACTCTAAGATCACAAGATGTATTTGTCTTCTGCTATCATGATTTAGAGTTCACTTTACAAGACTATGCTATCCTGAAGATATAAACAACCATTTAGCGGCAAGAGATAATGTAATTGACTTCTGCCTCATAGTACTTGTAACACTTCTGTACAGCATACAGCCTGTTTCATGCTTGTGTTCACACTCTCTGTTTGATATAGCCACACAGAAACCAATAAGAGACTGCTACACTTTAAGATAGCAAGATTGAATGAATAGAGTTTCTTGCAACATTTTGTCCAAATGAAATGAACTAATGTGCCACCATGCATGCAGACACAAAAACAGTGATGTGTGTCTGTGCCTCATTGCAGTATGTATTTCATTTTGACAAAATATAGCAAGAAACCGCAATTTTGCTATCTTAACATGTACAATGTGCAGTTTCTTATTGGTTTCTATGCTGTCGTATCAAACAGAGAAAGTTTGGTTACCTTACTATGTACTTCAAGTGAAATGTACACATTGCAAGTTCATTTTTTAAAAAGATCTCTTGTAATATACATTTTTTTTTTTAATTTTTAATATTTCAGTCAAGTTTGACATGTTGGTAAGATCACTTCAGTAGTACTGGATTTGATATTGGTCATCAGCTATATCTTTACAAGGTTATTAAACTTAGGAATAGCATGTTGCTGTGAGGTTACTGTACATGTTCCATGATCTACCTACTTCTGACCAACAAAGATCAAAACAAACTGCATATTCAAGGTTAAACAAAACTGCAGAAGGTAAAAAAAATATGAGGCCAGTGACATTTAATATATCTGCTGATCATTATTTCTGCAGCAGTTACTTTATACAGTACCCTGGTGAGATACAAATTCAACACTATTTATAGACATGCTGGGAAGGCCACATAACTCACTATGCTGTTACCCTACTGTAGCTATACTATGATATGTGAGAAGAAAAACGAGATTGGGCATTGTTCATTTAAAGAATGGATGAAGAAGCTGATCCATTAAGTGATAACACTTGCCTTGTAAATTTGCAACAGTTATCACCTTCTAAAGTTATTTTCTTGTACATGAACTGACTACAGTACCACAGAGAATGGTAATTGTTTTACTACAAGTTATGGTGAACTCAAAAGTCATATTTATTGATACATAATTTACTTGTATCAAAATAAATTAATAAGAAAGACATTTCTATTAATCTTGATATCTAGATCATTAGATTTATTCACTAATACAAGAGAAAGTAGTTTTTAATTTCTGTAAACTTTAAGTAATCCTGGTTAAATCTTGGTGTACAAAAAGGCAAGTCAGTTTGCATACATTTCAAAGCAAGGTTGATTCTGTAAACTTATATTACTCTAATTTTATACATATTTAACATCCCTCAAATATTACCATGAAATTGGCAAAATATCAATTTAATTGTCTGGATAAGATGAATTTGTCGTTGAACTTCAGATAATTAAAGTAGTGGTTTGAGGGAAAGATAAATGGGCAATTCATAAACCGGTTAGACAATATCAGAATCTGGAGTAGGTTGATATTTTCATAATTATAGATGTGTAAGGTTTGATAAAGAATTCAAAAGTTATCTTATTTCACTGAATCTTCCTTGTACAGTAAGTAATGAAAATTTGTCACAACATCTAGGGTTTCATTTCATTGACATATATATTTATAGATGCCCTCTGCTTGAAGATAAATGCAATGTCAAAGCTAAAAGAGAGCCCTGGATTGCGGTGTAGGTTACAACGATACATTCTTAACAGATTGACATTTGCATCATTTATCATGTGATGCAGAGTGTCCAATAACAAATTAGAACACATCAAATTAAGGAAGCTACGGGACCCCGGTGGATGGATTGATGGATTTTATCACACAGAGCATAGAAATGAAATCACATTTGATTTAAGACTGACTTTATAAATCAGGCCAGGTTTGAAATATAAAATAGGCCAAATATCATTAACCTCTTTACGCTGATCGCAATTCTTCCCAACAAAGGGTATATAAACTTGGTTATTTTCTTTAGTTGTCTGTAATGTTTGGGGCAAATTATTAAAAATGAAATATGTATTTTCTGTCTTCAAAATTAGTATTTTCATCAGAAACTATAATTTATTTTATAGTTGTCAGATGTCTATTAAAGCAAGATGGTGAAAGACCCACGTAAACTACTGTATGTTGGGCTATACACAGCCTCAATACTGATGTAAACAAGTTACAGGAAAATATTTCAGTATCTAATCTCAACTTCTTAATTACTTGTAATCCAATCCAATTCACAGACTTTTATCTTTTACATTCTATATATACAAATTTCTTGATGACAAAATATGCATTCCTACATGAATCTCACTGAAAACACAAACAGTGGAGTGAAAAGGGACAGGTGGGATGTATTCCTTACAGGCATTGACATACAAACTTTCCAAATACAAACATACAGGACAACCTTGTTGTTTTTCATATATCTAATGGTTAGGATTTCCTTGGTATTCTACATACACCAGTGTATTATGATACGTATGGTATTAGATGTATGTATGGAAACCCAAGTCAAATATTTTCAAGGAGATTCTGTCTATAGATGTTGTACACAGGCCATTAATATTGTTTTTCACACATTTTAATGTGAGAGTTTTGGTCCATGTGTTTTATAATAAAGCAAGGCATCAAGTGTTAATTGCTCCTGGAAAATTAATTCAATCAAAAGTGTAATTGAGAATACTGAATCATCTATTAGAAAATGGTAGCTTTTAATGTAGTAATCAATAAAAAACAGTAGAAGTTCATTAAAAGCACTCTTCTCTTCAATACAGGTATTTAGTTTTTGAATTAAATCCATGCTCCAACTCATAATTGATATTTTTAAGCAGGTTCTATTCAGACTACACATTCCCAAAACATGATACTGTATACTAGAAAAATTTGCGATTTTACAGTATTCAGCTAGTTCTCAAAGACTAATTTTTACTAATTACCAGACTAGTACATTGTGTTCATGTACAAGAAGGAATATTAGTCACTACTAAATTTTACTCATTACCAGACTGGTACAATTTGTTCATGTACAAGAAGATATTTTAGTCACTACTTATTTTTACTAATTACCAGACTGGTACATTGTGTTCATGTACAAGAAGATATTTTAGTCACTAATATTTTTGTGTTTTTTGTTTTCCGGTGAAATAAGCAAATATAAATCTTGAGTGAATTTCCAGGTTTACAGTAATCTGAGGAAAAGGAGTAAAAAAAATTGCAAAAAGCCACAAATGCTGATTTGTGAAGGTTTTTTCATTGTCCTTGTCACATGTCCTTGAGAATGAGCTGATTTCATAACTTAGATACTAACTACCAGTATTTGTGAAGACTGCATGACCAATCATTCCTTTATCCAAATTAGTCAGGCAAATTGAAAACAATCTAAAGTATGCATGTCCTTCGACCATGATGTATTTTCAGAATTCTCCTATTGACGATATCATTTTCAAGATGCAGATAGACCACAATCTTGAGTAGCTCTTTAGATTAGATAGCTATGTTGACCTGGAAGTGTTTACTGCCTGCTTTAGTCAGGGATTTACATGCCTACTCCACACTGTGATCATGTGGGGGAAGGGTGATTGAACATGTTGGGTCCTGGCATTACTGTTTTAGTTGGATGTACATGGTCAAATGTTGGCCTTGGTGAAAAAAATCAGAAAAAAAGAGATAGCAAAAGAAATATCAGCAATAACCCCCTCCCTTCATACACACACACCCTCCTGTGAGGTGAAATGGAGAAAAACATTCAAATGAATAAATACCCCCCCCCCCAAAAAAAAAAAAAAAAAAAAAAAAAATTCCATCAATTAAAAAAATACTCGGTGTATTCTTTGCAGAAAGGTTAAATTTGGCAGACCTGTTTTTTCTGTAAAACACTGTGTATTATACAACTTATAAAGGAGACATTATTTGTCACAATTCAATGAAAAGCAGTTTTAGCAATAATGACAATCATGCTTTTGCAATATTTTGAAGAATTGTGAATTGTACTGAGGTTTATTGAAGTATTAAAAATAATGTGGATGAAGAAATCCATTTTTGACATTTTGACACAGTTGTGGCAGCTAATCACATTGATTACACTAAGATGATACACAGAATCTTTGTTACATCCTTGTACATGTAAATTTTTTTTTTGATATTTGCAGACTGAAGGTCAACACAGTGTCCTTACATATCATTGTGTACATATATGTATGATTAGGTTCATAATAATTCATAATTGGATTTAAATTTGATTTGTTTTATCAAATGAACTTCACGTTTACCATTCTTGTACTAAAGTCAGTGTACATACAGATTCTGCTGAAGCAACAAAATATGGCCGCTTGGCGGGTACTTTTCGAATGGTGCCATAAAGAGACTTGTGGCTTACGACATTGCACATTTACTAGTTCATACATCCAATAAAATTATGACTTGATAACTTGTTGTACATAACAATATTACAAAAACTGGAAGAAGTTGAAAAGCGATTTTGATTAAAATCTGATGTAGTGAAATGGTATTTATTCACTATTATCATTTTTGTTTTACTTAAATAATGTCCTTTAACATGTTCGTACTTTGGTCTTGGTCCATACCCTAGAACTTACATGACCAAAATATGAACACATAATACAAAGTACAATCCAAGCAAAAACACAAAGTAATATTAATTAATAATGATAGCCGTCCACCACATCAGATTTTAATCAGATTGTATAAGCAACAAATATGGTCTAACTCAAACAATGAGATTTAACCCAGATTAAGTACTTTGATGGTGATTTTATTCAAGTGAACTGCTTCGGCTAAAGCAGCCAAAAAAGGAAATGTCTATTAAATATCGTGAATTTTTTTCTGTGAATAGCTGATAGAATCTAGAAGAATCAACAGGTGTATTGTTGTAAATTTACACAGGTGTACTTGTTAATAATGTTTGAAGGACTTGACTAGTATGTAAAAAACCTTGCCTTAAAGGCCCATATCAGAAAATGGTGTAAATTTTGGATGAGCAAACAGGTGTCTGACGGAACTATAGATAAAGTTGGTCCTGAGCAAAAGAATGTAAGATAATTTGCATATATTAAATGCAGTTGATTTTTCCATATCAAATTGTTATGTAGTGTTCATCTTTTATGTTTTAGATTTTTCTTGTAATTTTGAGTCAAGTAAAATACTCTAATACTAGGCCGTGCTAGCTAGAATCAACAACATTGAAAGGTGTTGCTGTGCTTGAAGTTGGCTGACAATTCAAACTATATACTGGCATGCAAGGCAATCCCTGTAATCTATGGAAAGATTACTAGACAAGTGGTAGGGTTCTAAGTCTAATGTCCTCCCCTAGACAGGGTTACTTGTATTTAGGTCATACGTCTGATTGTGAGAGGTTTATGACAGCATTGCAACACAATAAACAATCACGTCAAGTTACTATTTAAACCTAAAAAAACAACATGCTAAGGAACGATAGATTCTCTAAAAGGACGTTGCTCTTGCATTGGTTGTTACAGAAATAATATAAAAATAACTTTATTACACAACTGTATCGTCAGTGGATACAGTATGGCAAACAACAACTACAACAACAACAAGAACAACAACGACGATGACGACGACGACGACGACGACGACAACAACAATAATATAGTGATAACAATTTTAGTATGCTTCTTCTCTTTATAAGATCAAAATAAAAAGAACCCTTTCTAATTAAATTTTAGTTTCATTTTCTTTCAAAAGATAGGAAGATTTTCTATTGCATATTTTGCATTAAAGTTATCAGAATTGGTTCGAACATAGTCTAGAGGCTATCCCTGTATGGGTTTGAATTTCAAGACGTACGTCTTTCATCAAAGAAGGATGTCTTCAGATTCAAAGCCACGTATAGTCTCTAGAGGAATTGAAATACTGTATTATGAGTTCACATGTCTCTGGAATCAACATGTGTCATCGCAACCCCCTCCCAACCCACCTACATCATTGTGATAGTGTGATATGGTAGCCTGGAGACTTAGCTATCTGGCTCGACATACTGGATTGCGAAAGACACTAGATCCAGAAAGCCAGTTCTTTGGGTTATTAGTTATACATAGTTAGTATACTACACTAAGACACATGTACAGAGCCCACATTTTTGTTGTTGTTGTTGTTGTTGTTGTTGTTGTTGTCAAAGTTAGCAACACCAAACTTCAAAGTGATTTCTTTTGTGTCCTGTCCTACTACTCGTCATGGTGTGGCAGACGTGGTTTGCGGTTTGATCTATTAATACTCAAGGGTCATGAGTCAGGCATTCCCTGTTCAGTACAGAGGTTAGCCATTGTTTGCTGATTGGTTAATTGTCAAACACAGATTAGTTGGTCAGGATACAAGTACTAGTAGAACGTCACTACCTAATGTGTTCAGTCATAGACACTCCAACCAACGGTGGAGGGTCTATGGTTCAGTCTACCATACCAATCCCAATACAGAATGACAAGACATAAACAGCATATGTTAGTTTCCAAATATTGTGCACAAAAATGTGCACAGAAAACTGCTTATTTGCAATAAAAATGGGTTTACACCTACATATAGAGTTTCAGTATTTTTGTTAACAGTAAGCAGGTAACATCTACCTGGATTTCCCTGTCATTTTACCAGGGTTACAATTATAGGAAACTATATATGTCTGTTTTACCATATTTCCCCTTTCTGTTACTGGGGTAACCCCAACCTTAGCCAAAACACAGTTTCATTTCACATGAATAACAACAACACAAAATACCGCTACAGAAATGTATCAGTCTACTGTTCTCCATTTCTGTTCTGTTTCATAACTATTGTGTATATGTCACAGCCATATACAGATACACAATTACTACATATAATGATAAACTGGGGCAAGAAACACAGAAAAAAATAAAAAGCAAATTGAGAAGCTTTAAAAGAATAAAAGAAACAATGGCATGTTAATGAGCTCTTTTGTTCTATTGATATAACTGTTTACAAATGAGATATATTTTCAATTAGCCAATATACACTTTTACAAGTTAAAAGTTTCTTTTAAAACTTTAGCTGTTCTTAATACTTGACATACAATAACTTGTCTAATTTCTCCAGCTAGGAGTCTTTAGGGGAACACCATCTTAAATGACACCTTTACAAAGTACCTAATGAGAACGGGAAGTCTGTATGGACCAGATAATTATCGGTTACATCATAGGTATTTTTTTCTCAGTTATCTTTTTGATCACACTACAAGGAAAACAGGAGAATAAGGAGACTTTACCTAACAGTCTTTGTTTCCATGAAAGGCAGTGTATGAATGTCAAAGTTCACCCTTTGTCAATAGCCAACTGGGTTGTATTATATCAAGTTCATCCATTCTCAATAGCCAATTGGATTGTTTACAAAAGGTACACTGCTCAGTAATAAACTACTGACTAAAAGTTTACATAACAGGCAAATTGGAAACATCAAAGTAGTTTTTTTATTATTGAAAGAGTACTTCAATATCGGAAAATCCCAGTTTTAAAATGTTTAGATAAAATGATTATCAGACTGGCTAGATTTAAAGACAAATATTTATAGTGCTTGATGGTTTTCATCTTGGGCAGTTCACTGGCTCTGGAAATATTTGCTCCGATTTGTCTTTGTTCCCTCTGCTATGGGTTCCACCTGTAAGATAATCCTAAGACTGTGCAGATACTTTCTGTGCACAGTTTTAAAATAAAAAACAAAACAAAAAATATTAGAACAAAGTTACGGATAGACAACAAGTAGATTAGTTGTTTAAATCAGTTTCTCCTGTATCTGTAGGATACTTTGTAAACATAAAAAAAAAATGGATTCTCATACATACATACATAAATATTTTTTTTTTAAATTTAATTGATATTAAAATAGGTCTGGGCAGATTTTTATTCAAATACTGTTTGGAAAATATCTTCAGTCTCACAGTTTCCCTATAGGAACAACAACCATAACAGATGGGGGTGGAGACGTGTCAGGTCAAAGATATGCCTGCTGTAAAACTGCTGAGATAACAACCATCTACTGCTATATGTGTCTCTAAATCTAGAACAGTTTGACATATTGGGTTGTCAACCAGTTAAACCTCATGTAATGTCCAGCTGTTATGAATATGTGGACAGTCACATTTCATACTAAAACAGCTGTTTAACCAATACCCAATGTCCTGAATGTCAGCTAGGTCAATAAAAATACTTATCCATAAAATTAGCCATGACTATCTGACTTGACATACTGGCTTGACAGCTAGTATATTCTGGCAATGGACATTTTAAGAGATATCCAAGTCTCTGGGCTATCATAAAATATACATGCTTCAATTGTAACTCTGTATTCATTTAAAATGGTTGTCAATCGCACACAAAAAGTAACATAAATCTACTCATTATGGGTTACAAATCAAGCACCGTCTTTTAATATTCTGATACACTAATTAACACATAAATCTAGTCTAGTAATGTAATTCCAGTCACTTTGACCAAATATGGACATGTACTATCCATATAAGGTAATAAAGTTACCTACCTTCTGGCCGGGTCACCAAGATGCCATAAGATACATGTAAAGTCTAAACTTATCGGATGATAGGGTGTGATTTACAACTTACAAGTTGTTTTTTGTCATCATTAATCGCTGGAAGATTACTAGCTCTATTCTAAAATAGCAAAGAAACCGTCCTAGCATAAAATACCGACCTTGAGATACAGTGACATTATAAGGTCAACAACCTGACCTACTGCTGTCAAATTATTACCTATTAACCTAAAAATTTCCCCAGACAGGTAAGGTACGCCGGAATCCTGTGATAAACAAGTCTATTAACAACATAGTTTTGTCATGGGTGTAACTTTTGTTTGTTGGAATGTAGATTTAATTTACGTCACCCAGCAAACAATACAAAAACATGTTTGTTTGTTTGTGTCTTACATCTGGTTTATAGAGCAAAGGGGACCATAATTTCAGCGGGAACCTAACATAAAATTCAGAAAAATAAATATAAATTAGAGAACTTTCTCGATTCAGTTTTTTTTGAGCTCCAAAATCGCATCAAGATACTTCTACAATATATTTTTTCAAAATTTGATGAACGATAACGATTTTTTTATAACTTCCTAAACTACTTTCTTTAACAGTGTGAGAACAAATAAAATAATTTTGTACTCTTGGATTTGTTTTTCCCTGCTGACCCAAAAGCTGTTTTGTATTTTGCAAAAAAATATTCAAAATGGCATGACAATCAAAGAAATATGAAAAGAAAAAAGTCATTGAGTTATGATCCTTAAAAACTCAATAGCAACCTAGTTTTGAAAGGTATGTAATAACAAATAACATTTTTTTTACCTTCTATAAGAGAAGGTTAGTTTATCCGTCCGTCCGTCTGTCTGTTTGTTTGTCAACATGATATGTCAAAAACCACTGCATCCAATGAAACTTTTTAATTGCTACACATTCTTCTCATGGTACTGACAACTGGTGTTGGTAAACTAATGAATATTCATGTGTTATTTGCATCTATAATGATTTCAAGTAATTAGGCTAGCTATATCTTAATACATACTTCAAATTTCATTTAATGAGTACATGGTGACAATAACAAAATACATGTGTACTATATCTTAACGCATTTCTCATATGTAAAGTTGGTACATACACTCATGATAACTAAGGGGTAAAGAAACCTTATGGAACACATTCAGTTTACATCAGGTTACCTCGGCCAGAACAAAATTGCTCCATAAATGTAACGACACAGAAATGGTAGCCATGTAACAGATTGGTTTCAGAGATGGTTATCAAGAATGCATAATAAGAAATCACAATTCAGTTGGCAAGCAGGCAGTCAGAAGATTGTTGACGTCTGGGGAATGCCAGTAGTGAGCACACCCAGTCACCTCTCTGAACATGTTATTTGTCAAATGCCTTTATAAGGAGCACTTATATTGTTCAAGCAAACACAATATAGTAATTTTCAACATAGAAAAACTAGTTTGTATGAAACACCGCTCTTTTATCAAAACATCTTAGAGGATCTGCCGTGGTAATTCACTCATTTTGTTTGAAGTTTTTGTTATTTCACAACAACGTGTGAATATGGAATAAAGCTGGAAGACTGGCACTGATCAGTCTTTTGTAGTCAACTTCTGCTTATGGTCATTGCGGGGTGTCTGTAATACAGTCGCCTGATATGGTAAAATCACTTGTTAATAGAACAATGGTGTCGACACAGGTGGGGTAAAATTAGATTTGGGGTCAGAATGGTTCTTTGTGAACTATGTGGATCAAAATACCTGAAGGTTAATCTCTACAATGCCTTTGTCATCTACCCTGAGTTAGGCAGGATTACAACACGTAGCTAGACTTGTATCAAATTACTGGGTAAATTGGGTTGATTAATGACTTTTTCAACAATGACAGGTAAACAATGATGTACCTGCTGCAAGTCTCATGGGGTAAGTCATTGACCACTGACCTTCATCTGAACTCACTCATGAATACTTAAATATCACACGATATTTTCATCACTTAGCAATAATCCACAACTAATGTTTCAAATAATTGGACATTTGCATAACAATAAGAAAGGGTGTACATGTATACCTGTGTTCATTTTCTAATAAGCAACATCCCAATTCACCTGTTCTTTATTGTTGCCAAGGTGAGGCAATAAATATTTCATGAAGTCATCATTCCATTAATGATATAACATCAAACTTTCAAAAGACAGAATGGTGTACCATCATTACAAGGTTAATGGCTACACAGTGCATGACATGACGTTGGTGAATATTTGACTCTTATTCAGTCATTATCAATATATTTAAATATATGAATATTCATTACCAAAATTTGCATAAATACATATTAATTACCAAATTCATGTTAACATAAATTAATATTATTTAATGACTAATTTTGCATTAAATGTTTTTTTTAACAAAAAGAAAATTTACATACATTAATACAATTAGCATAAACTAATACTAATTAATCACCAATATTTGGTACGTATTTGTTTCCAAATCAAAAATTACATTGAAAATTACAAACATTATTACAGTTAGCATAAAGTAATGAACTTTAATTTTACATTAAGTGTTCCTATTTCCAAAGAGAAAACTACCTTATAGCTTCCAAGCAAACAAAAACCCATGTATAAATGTGTAAGTTTTACTCTGTATTAAAAGCTATGAACTCTCTACTTAGGTAGGGCAAGGTGTGTATAGCATCAACACTGTCAATGGTAATATCGTCATCATTGGTGAGAGTAAGTACTAAGGTTACCAGATTTGAGTAGATTATTCAATCTAGCCTGCCTTATTATTGTATCTACTAAGTAACTCTGTATGCTACATCTATTCAGAATTGCCTGCTAATAGAAACGCTTTCATAGCTAAACTTCTTTGCAGTAGGCTGATTCCATTAATTCTGAATGTTGGACAGGATACATAGACATGTACATCTAGTTGAAAAGAAGTCAATGTGTTGCGTCATTTAATAGTGATCTTACTTTCAAAGTGTATCTGAAGATGAATTTCTGTATTTCTTGTATGCAGACGATAACGTTTTTGAATTGAATTGAATTACAATTTTTAATGAATGCAGTTTCAATCTTTCTCAACTAGTATGATTTTAATTTTTGAAGCATATAAAATACGAACTTGAAAAATTTTAGAATGATTTCTAGTGTTTTTCAAAATTTGAACCAGTTTGAACTTTTCCTGGACTAAAATGACTTAAGATTCTTAAAAATAAATAACTGAATTATTAGTTTTAATGTCAGGACTGATCTTAAACATTTCTCGGTGTCTTTCAAATTTGATAAAAATACATACATTTAAATTTCTGACATTTTTATTCAGTCTGCACAGAATATAATTTCTAAACTGCTTTTCAGCATTTGAAAGATTTTGATCAACTATATGGCAAGGAATGTACATGTTAGTGATATATGAGACACAGTCACATATAAATTGCACTTTGGATCATCAATTTATGACGTACTATCAAAAAAACATCTTTTTATGATTGATATTGGTTTAGAATGTTGTCATACATTCATATCACACAATATACCATTTGTTGCCAAGGTAACTGGTAATCATCACATCTTTTCTACTTTGTTTAGATTTGTGGATGTCTACCTTATTCATGCATGGTACTCATTCTACGTCCCACAATGCACTATGCATGCAAGGGGACTCTGACACTGACATTCTTTCCCAGAGATTAAGATCTCAACATAACAAAAGTGTCTGCTCTTGGGGATAAATTTTGATTAAATTGATTAAATTGATTAAAGATCTTTTATATATGTATTTTATATGATATCAAAATTTAAAACCACATATTCAGTTATTTGTGTTGTACAATGACATGACAAAACAATAATTAGAATTTAAAAAAATTTTGTCTCAAAATTATTTCATCACACAACACAACATGAGAATAGCAAACCTTTGAAATACAGCTGTTGATTCTGCACTTTTCAAAATATTGAATAAATGATGTTATTTCGATATATAAAACATTTTAATAACAAGTCTGATGATGGACAAGTCTTTGGGGAATTTAATAAACCTCAAGTCATAAAACACAATACACTCAGCTACTACTAAGCAATTAAAAGTATTTATCATCCAATACACTCTGTACGTTCCATGGCAACTTGTGAATAATATCTCTCATTTTTCTTATTAACATTCACTAAACTAGAAATTGGTTTTGTAATTCATCAATGCTTGTATACAAATAATTTTCAGCTTTATATCAGAGACTTGCATGTTTGGAAACAATGACAGCAGTTGGAATGTATTGCTGATAGCATCGACGGGAAATACTGAACCAAATAAATTAAATGGATCTTACAGTAACTCTTATCAAGAAATGTTACTGAACTATTTACATAAACACTCAGTTAAGTGTCTGAAGCCTATGTCTATTGCTATGGCAACCTGTTAGAATCATTTATAAAGAAAAAAACATCCGATTGCAAATTATAGCTAATTATACACTTTTGCATTAAAAATCATTCAATTCATGTCACATGAAAAGTTAACATAAAAGAATTAGGTTTTTTAATTAATTTTCAATGCAATAATACATACGTATGTATGTATGTATGTATGTATGTATGTATGTATGTGATAATTTACGAAATGTATATTATTACAAATGTACCAGTGATTACTTGCACCGATGTATGCACATACTAGTGGCATTTGCACTGCAGTGTAATATTCAAAACACATAAATGCATACCTGCATGCAAATGAAGGTATGTGCATTTGTTGAACATGTAAGAGCATGATTGTACAGTCTCATTTTTATGGAAATTTGCTGTTTCAGATAAACGTATGTAATAATAACAGAACCCCATGCTGCATGAGTTCCAGTGTGGGTACTCAGGGATATTTTGACTCATGCTGGCAGTGTTTTCTGCTGTACTTTCACACATTACGCTCATAAATGTACGGTCGCAGAGAACACTGCAAGCATTCGTGCAAAAAGCCTGTGTGTGTCATACTCGTACTCATAATTGTCATGGGGTTCTGTCATAGAATGTTGTTGAAACATGTCTACCTCACCATATTAACTGATCTCAACTTTGTACGTTGGTCTACCTGGAAACGTACAAAATGTCATGTCCAGATCATTTTCAAATATTATTATTTTAACTATATCGAAATGAAAATTTTCGACAAAATGTTTGGGTACTTTTGATCTCAAGTTGAAAATGACTATGGAGGGTCTTATTTTTCAAAGGAATTGATATTTCATTAAACCAGAATCAGCTATTATTTTTGTAACCTTGACTTGACCAATTTTCAATAACAATTTTTATTGTATTTTTTCAGAAATGGATACAAGAAAGATTTCCACAGTACACTATGGGTTAGTATACTATAAACATGATGGAGAAGGGTATAATCTCAAACAATGGTAGTTGTCTGTGTATTGTGTTAGAAATATTTTAATACAGATATCAATGTCAGTGAGATATCATGAACTCAGGTGAATCTTTTCACTCCCAAAGTCACTGTTACAAAAGCTGACTTTTTCCCCACATTTGTGAAACCCTAAAATTGTTGTTATTTAATTGTTTGGAAATTTTATACCTTGATTTTGCTGAATGGTGATAGTTTTAATTCCAAGCATAATATCCATTAATAGATTTCATATGAAACTGATCTCTTTTTTAGAAATTGAAAACATCCAGGGTCACATGATACTATGTGGTTACCAAGACAACGAGTTCAATAACCTTGCTTGAGTTCAGAATGGTTAGGCAATCCCAGGGCAATCCATGCAAGAATGCCGAATGGCTGCATATTTAATCAAGGGAACACTCTGGGTTGAAACATTGTAGACAGACCGACAGACAACAATGGAAAATGGTTTATGTAAATATTTCTGAAGGTTTTTTTTTTATCAAAAGTTATGATCCAAAAGGTGTAAACCTATAGAAAATACTTTACTATCATGATTGCTATATATGAATATCAAATTGTTTCATACATCCTGTCAAAATGTTCTGAAGACTGACGGCATTTAACCCTTCAGTAACGTCACAAAACCCCATGGAACTATTGTGAATTTTTATAGATAATTATGATCACTTTTTAAATCAAAATGTTTAAACTCAAGTCAAAAGTTTTTGAATTCTTTGGTTCCAATCTATAATAAAATCAATATCTGCTGTAAAATTTCACAAAAAATCAACTTTTTTGTTGCTGTAAAATTTCAGAAAAAATCAACTTTTTTGTTATAACAATGGCTTCCGAAGTTCACACAATGGCTGAACACACAGAGACATAGTTGAGACACTACACTGATCAAATTGTGCATTCGTTAGCAGTTTCTGAAAAGTAGAAGTGTACAGCTTTGTTTATTATTTTGTCAGCGTTGAAAGCATGTACAGCTAGGTTTACAAGTCTTCTATTTTTAAAGTTCATGTTTAGATTACAGTTCTCATGGAGAGTTAAAACTTCATAGGTTTATAGAAATCATTTCTTCAATCACCACGAAAAAAAATTCTTTTAAAAAAAAAATGAAATTTACGGAAAAGGCACACAAGGTTAACAACATTAGTCACTTTGCATGTGTCCTGACTGACTCATTTGTTGACACAATGGCAGGGTTTTTTTGCATAGTGTTAGTCAGAATCTAATTCATAGTTGTCATTCTTGCAACACATGAAGACATCACTGGCTCACACACTGTTCATTATGAAATCACACGGCCAACTCATGGTTCTCACTGGTCAAGGACATGTTAGCTAAGCTTCTCACAAAGTCAGGCGAATTCAAACATTTTCAATTGTTTGGCATATTTTTTAAAACTCAGCAGCTTATTGTCTATCCTGATGTAAATCTGTCATTTCTAAAAATATCGAGATAACTTCTATGGCTTGTATAACAGGAGAATGTTTTTTGGCCTTCCACATCAAAAGCTTTTGTTCTTGGTTATTGGAATATCTATCAGTAGGTATAGTCTTACAAATGTTCTGCAATCTGTAAAAAAGTAAATAAGTTTTAATCTTTTTGAACAGTAATACTTACAAATAGATACCAACTCCTGTGCTTACAAAACATATAATAATCATAATTTCATGATAATCACCGATAATAGCTAAGATTGAAACAATTTTCACTATCTGGCCACGTTCTCAGCATGTGTACAAGGTCTTTCAACATTTCAGTTTATTATTATTCATTTTGGGAAGGGTGAATTGTGGGTGAGTTTTTTGCCTGTGCTGATGAAATCAGGGCATGATGCAACATATCATGAGGTAGGGGAGTGATAGACTAGTGGTGGGAGAGATCTGATGTGACCTCCAAATATATACAGGCCATGTCAGCCTTGGTGTTGTAACTTTTACTTGAGGCTAGATTCTATACTACCAGCCTTGTATCTTGACAAGGAATTTAAACTTTTTTTGAAGGACATAACTGTACATCTGACACTGTAGATTCTTCTTCACTGTAACTTGTTCAGCAATATTGTGTAAGGTAACTTACAGTTGTTGTTCTGTTTGTGTTATTTTCAAGTTGTGTAAGCTCTGCATAGAACTTCAGAAGCAGACAAAATTTAGTATTTCCAGGTTTGTACCAAAAAGTCAGGTGCATGGAAAGTTGAACTATGAGATTGAGTTGCCATAGAAATATTTTTAAGTGCTCAGTAATCATCCTGGAATGATATTGCTGACTTTAATACAGAAAAAAGTATGACGAGGGGTAGAAAAGTTGTTGAAAAGTCAATTCATTTTATTTATCACATTTCATATCAACTGTGCTCCTCCCTTACAAACTCTTTTGTAGATATACATCAGCTGTTGGCCTCTCAAAAACCAAAAACTGAATCACAACTCCCACCTTTATCAGATTGTAAACTGACTGGTAGTTAGTGACTGGGACTTACCTATATTCAAACATCAAAAATTATATTACACAAAATATCAAGAAAAAAAATTTGAAAAATTATGCATGTGGAAAATTAGCAGTGTTAATTATTAACTCGGCTTTTCTTTTTATATTTGGGTATTCCATTTTCTGAGGACAGGACGGCAAGGATTTCTGGCCACTTACAGATGATGCTACACGCAATGACTGTACAAGTAGTTATGCATACATAGCGTAACTGCATAGACTTTCTGTGTCATTGTAATTACGTTATACAACTAACCTTTGACCTATCGAAGCTTTCAGATGTTGCCTTGCTTTATTAGAAGTACCTGGATGCAATAACATAGAAACACACCTTAACACATTTCACACACCTAGATGTTAATCAGGTATACATCTGTTTCATTCTGATCGATAAATACTGAAAATTGAAATTAATCACCATGGTACACAAAGCATCAAAGATCAATACACACACATCCATCACAGATTTGGATAGTTTGACAACTATTAGAAATGTCCCAGCTGGAGAGAGTGGTTCACAGGATTCAGACCAGTCACTTTCTGTGATGCAGATTTGCAGAGATTACCGTGGTAACGGGGTGACCCGTTGCCATGCTGTGATGTAGATTTGCAGGATTACTGTGGTGACCAGACAGCTGATATCGTAGTGAATAAAATCTTTTTATAGGCAGTCAATGCACACAGGCTCAATAAAGGCTATTGGTTTTTTCCTGATTTGAATTATGTAATCACAAAATATAGGAAATTAATATCACAATTCCATTATATTGCTGATTAAAAAATTTCAGCAGTCATAAGAACGGAATTAATAATTCAATTGAATGGAAATCTTAATATCAAGTGAAATACGAGTTGAAGTATTGTTACAGTAGTAATTATTGGTGCCTAGGCACGTCATAACCATAATGAACATTCAATTTTTGGTTGACGCCATAACTTTTGCTCTATGTGCTTCACATGCATTACTATAGGCACGCATGAAAATAAAGTCAACATTCTTGTTCTATTTTGACCCTCTAGCATGAGGTGAAAAGCTATTACAGGTACTGAGAATTGTCATTCTTCTTTTTGCTTCAAATTGTCCCTTCTGTCTGTTTGTCCATTTCTGCTGTATGTATCTGGCATTGGTCTCTGTCTCTGTCTGTCTGTCTCTGTCTCTGTCTCTGTCTCTGTCTCTGTCTCTCTCTCTCTGTCTCTCTCTGTCTCTGTCTCTCTCTCTCTCTCTCTCTCTCTCTCTCTCTCTCTCTCTCTCTCTCTCTCTCTCTCTCTCTCTCTCTCTCTCTCTCTCTCTCTCTCTCTCTCTCTCTCTCTCTCTCTCTCTCTCTCTCTCTCTCTCTCTCTCTCTCTCTCTCTCTCTCTCTCTCTCTCTCTCTCTCTCTCTCTCTCTCTCTCTCTCTCTCTGTAGTTCTCTAGTTCTCTAGTTCCTATACAGTATCATTACCTCCACTCACAGTTTAGTTAGAAACAACGTTGCCATCCAGACTACTAATCACACTGCTGGATGCCACATGTAGTTACAAAGTTACAAATGGTCAATAGAAAACATATCATATTAAATTCAAACAACAGTCCCATTGCATTCTTTAAACATCTATCTACAAATGATTGTGACAAAATTATTCTAATTCAGCATAGTAAACTGTAAAGGAAGGTGGCATATATATGTAGTACTCAAATTCAGATAATTATGATATATATTTGAATATTTACATATATATGACATAGTATCATGGGATTTGAGGGTGCCATCCACATCCACCCAGCACTGGACATGCATACTTCTAATTTTAGTAAGTGGTATTGTGAATGACCATGGGTCAATGACCTGAGTCCTAACCCAGTTACCAGTGACCCACCACTCACACTACATATGTTACATAACCTTGCACTTTCCTATTGTTGTCTTAATCAAATTATGAAACTTCAGTTTCTGGTTCCATGTACACATTGACACATATACAATTGTTATGTCTCACTGCAATACCATCATATTGTTAAATTTAAGCTTTGTTATGTATATTTCTCTAGCTATCTAGGTAGTAGTTCTGCTTGCAAACTGTGTATGGAATGCCACGATACTAACATTGTCCCTCAACAGAAGGAGGAGCGAGACAATGTCAGAATGGAGTTGGGATTCACTCTGTCTGTATGCAGGACTATTTAGTAGATTAGATTCTGCACTTTTAACTTTGATAAGGTTTCTCTTTCTCAGTACAGATCTAGTTCTACAATATAACCTTGATGCAATAATTGTAGCATTAGTTTTTTATTTCGAGCTTTGGTTATTTGTTTTTCAACTTTTTATCATTCTGGGGTTTACGCTCAAAACTTAAATTATCATTCCAACTGTACAAACTCAAATAGACAGAATGATACAGATCAGTATCCCTCAAGTTGGACTGATTTTTCCGTTAACTTATGCCTTAAAACCAGCCCAAAAATCTGACAATTTTTTTAAACAGGTACTATGGCGAGATTACACTGATAAATGTGGGTGAGATGACAGTTTCAAAATTTTGTGGTGTGTTGATATTTTTGCCGATTTTGATGGGATAGGGGAATTTTTGAACATTTCTTGGGTCTCGAAGGCTTCACATGTTAAAGTTACAGGAAATGTACAATTTCTTTGGCAGGTAAGACATAATTTAGCAGGATAATCCACACACAACTTTACAATACAGATCTGCCTTGCAATGTCAATTTGAGTTAACACAACTGGAATTCTAGCTTTAGTTTTGTATTAAACCCCAGAATGAAAAATTTATCAAAACCAACAACAACAACAACAACTCAAAATCAAAACTAACACTACAATTATTGCAGCTACACTGTGGTCATCTTGAAGTACATGTACTAGTAGTTAAAAGAACTATGGTGTATTAAGTTCCACTCATTTGATTTTTATTTCTTTATTGATTATCTGCAGCTATATATAAACTTATGCATTTTTTCCTTATTCTACAATTTCAAAGGTAAATAAATATTACTAAAATTTTATAATTTATGTTCTAGTCCTGCTTGTAGACATAGTAAGTTTGAACTTGATTCTGACGATGTCCTTATCCTTCTAAGAATCCCTTGCCTTCCCAGAATCAAGTCCGACCTACTGACCTACTCACAGGGAGTCACCAGGACACTGAAGTGATATGCATAATCAACCCTTTGAATGAAACAAAACCTATTAGTTGCACTTTTCACATAATACATGGCCTGGAATTTTTGTACACTATGGAGGTAGGACGGACTTCCAAGTGGACACTAAACTAGTCTAGTTCCTGACAGACTGTATTCCATACTGCTGTTATCTTCAGACTTTATCATAGTATGAAGATAACAGCAGTATGGAATGCTGTTTGGTCAGGTACTAAACTAACACTAAACAAGTTTGTGTGTTTTTAGTAAATAAACAAAATACCAAATGAAAAGATCCCCTTTTATGCACCCTATCACAACCCTCCATTTTACAAATAAACTGTTTTCTGATGAACAAAAAATGACAAAGGTTTGTAGGAATGGACAAGATATAGGATATACAATGAAATTTATTCTGAGTAATTTGGAAAAGGTCAAACTGTCTATATACATAATCCTGGAAATGTTGATGTTTAACCACTGCAGCACAGAAGTCTTTTCTAACTGTTGAAATTGTATATGTCAAATGTCCCAAAATGGACTATGTATGTACAGCACATTTGTAACAGTAAATCTTTATTTGTTTGCTTCCTTTTGCTATCACCCTGCAATAACCTAAAGAGAAGTTCAAGTTATTTTTTTTTTTCAATTTGTTCCCATTGCCTAAGATCTCTCCAATAACAATATTAACAGTTTGAAACTGTCCCAATGATAATTATAAACTGAAAAACAGAATTAACATGACAAAATCAGCAAGAAAATAAAACTAAATACTGATTACCATGACAAACATACAAAACAAAATGTCCCACCTGATACATTACACAAAGGCTACAACATAGAAGCTTAGGGCATCAGCCAGCAAACCTGGTGCTGCATCTATCATGTGATGGGTGCATGATTGCAGGCATGATACATGAATGGTGTTGGTAATGACCTTGCCTGCATGTGGTCTCCTCCAGCTGCTAGCATGCTCTAAACCCCTCCCAAAGGCTAAACCTACATCATGTAGAGGCAATGCTTAGGTAAAAAAAAAATGTTTTTGGTCAGGACATTTTGTCTAAAGTGGTGCGATGACACAATTTTTTTTAATTCTCTCAAAAAACCTGTCACTCAATCTACTATTTATGGCAGTTTAATACCGTTCTTTTTATTTAGTACTTTAGAGCAAGTGTGTGTGCTTGTTCATGATCGACTCTGCAGTTGGTTGTCTTCACTGAAGTAGGAAAGGTTATTTTTGTGTTTCCCTCAGATCTGCAGACTTCATGGGCTGGACAAACACACACAAAAAAAGACCAACACAGGGGTATTTAAGTGAGGCGCACGCTGACGAGAAACAATTCTTTTTTTCTTTTATTTTTTTTTCAATTATTTTTATTTTTTTATTTTTTGGCCTTATATTCACTCATTGTGTGTAACATCCATGGCCTCCTTATGGATGCCCTTGACTTTGTGGATATATCCTTGGTTATAAAGACACTGTCTCAATGTGAAGATAAATACTGGCTTAGACTTTTCAGCACCAATTTATGACTTCCCTTAAAAACCTTCATCTAAAAATCCTTGTACTTTGAATAATTGAATAGTACACACCCTAGTTCTATTGTTACACTGACAATATCACAAATATATATTCTGGATGAGCTTCAATAAAATATTGCCTTCAATTGTAATGCATTCAACTTGAAAACTAAAATGGGTTTTCAATCTAAACTTTCCAATACATGCATTTTAAAGATTGAATCTCATGAAAAAATAGATCAGAAAAAAACAAAACAAAAAACTCCATAAAAAACGTTTTGAATTTCTGTTTCCAAAAGCAAGCATCACAACCTCCTGGTTTTAGAATTTTGTCCTTAGATTTCACAAGTTCCTCACAGTGAATGTTTGAGCTTTATTTTACTCTGTAGATATTTTCGGGAATGAGGCTCTGTAATCATTTCCCCAAACTAATAGCAAAACCCTCTACACACAAAACTTTACATAAACCCATTCAAATTATCTAAATTTCATCCGTTAATAAGTCACCTTGGAGATCACAATCATTAGTACCAGTATATAGCACAAATGTCCATTCTTATCACCTTGAATACACACAATGTCATAGATTCCTTGGTAAGGAAAAGAAATGTGGAATTGGGTATCCCTGAATGATAAATAACTTTTTCCATAACAACTTTCATCCTCTAGAACAAAAATATACATTTGATAAGTTTGATGACTACCTATATCAGGAAGTCATTGTGGGATATCGATTATCAAATTATTTTGATGTTGTTTGGGATGCATTTTAGCAAATTAAATCACTTTTTGAAACATATACACAGAACATACACTATGGGATGGTTAGTTATAATAATTTGATGCTGTTGGGAAGAAATTCTAAGTTCTACGATATTTACCCAACATTTATCTTCAACCTAAACACCACGATACAAGAGATGACGAGTGGCTGTGTTCAGTCTTTGTCCTTCTAATTATTATGGTATGTATGATGGATTTTCTAAAGTATTTTTAAGATATTCAAATGTTGTATATGATAAAAAGAAGCAAAACAAAATTCTAACATTGAAAATGAAATTGTTTATATGACGCATGTACACACAGGACATCATATAAGAACAAGTTAGGGACAAGTGTTCCCTTATTTCAAATCTATCAAGGAATAATACCAATTGTACCATCAGTCTTTTCATGTGCACTCCTTCTAGAACTGTACTTCAATTCAATGTACTTTGGTTACAATTTTGAGGTAAAGTAAATCAATGTCGTCATGATTTTCAGTGAAAAAGAACCATCAATTTTCACACATTTGTTTTTGGAAAATTTAGAAAATATTTGTTAAATTAAAAATTCCATAAATTGTGACTGAGGTCAGCCATATGCTAATAATATCCACTCATTAAACTTGTCTGGTGCAGTGTGTGTTTATATGTCCACCTTGAACTGGCTAATTTGTGGAAGATTCCATTATACATAGGGGCAAAGTTAACTTTTAACTGGGTTTAAATCTGTGACAGTGGCAGTTTGGGTAATCCCACTTTATATCCAATCATAGCTATGCCTTAGGGATTATCGCTCAATAAAGTAGTGTCACTTTTAGCATACATTTTGAACATTCTCTTACTTGTCTGTGGTTTCCACAGGGGCGTGTAATATTGCATAGATTGTTGTTTTCCAGGTCTACAGACTAAATATAACAACCTTTTGAATATATATTCCTACCTGTATAGGGAAAGAGTATACCTGTATAGTATACGTAGTACTATAGATCGATACATTTGTAGCAGCAAGATTCGTATGATATTTTCCTAAGAAAACGGAAATCTAAGCAATAATACACGCCCCTGTGGTGGTTTCTACAATCACAGCCAGCAGCTGATACAGCAAACAGCTGACAGACTTGCTACATTATAGAAGATTCCATTATATATAGGTGACAAACCATCATTTGTACACTTCAGCACAGGCTCTCCTAGAATCACTTTACATGTATCCCCTATAGCTAGTTTCAGTTCACTTACCAGCCAATCAGATGGCTAAGAGTTTGTTTCCATTTTTGTTGAACCGTTTGATATGATCTTATTGTTTTAAGTTAAGCATAGTTGGTGAGTTTACTTTCTGAAGAGATTTGGAAGTTGGAGTTTTGCATGTATACTTTACAGAGTATTGCTGGTAAAAGTTTTACAACTTGTACAAAACAATGGAATCAGATGATAAAGCTCAACTTCTTTGTCCTTTAAAACCATGGTTGGGAGTAGGAGTTAGTGACAAAGCAATCCTATGTATGAGATGGAAATAGATTAGTAGTTGGGGGTTGTTGAGGTCTAAGAGGAAAGGTGTGTCTAGTCTGGGAGGATAGGTGTGTTGATCTAAGGTCTGAGAGGGGAGGTGTGTTGAGGTCTGGGAAGGAAATGTACTGAGGTCTGCAGGAGGGGAGGTGTGTTGATTTCTGGGAGGGAGGTATCTTGAAGTCTGGGAGGTATGTGTGTTGAGGTCTGGGAGGGGAGCTGTGTTGAGGACAGGAGGCAGAGTGATATCAATGGATAATTTGTCCTGTAATTCTTGGCTCAAAATAAAATCAAGATATCAAACTGAATGGAGTAAGAACACGTCTACATATGTATTATGTACAGGTATACATACTGAAATGTCTGTAAGTAAGTAGTCCAAAAATTAAATGTTAATATATTCTTTACATTTGTTAATTCCTGATACAGCCATGCATGTGATTTGTTCCAATGTGTCACAGAAGCTTCTGAGCAAGGTTACCATCATAGGTCGACATCTGTGCGGGTGTTGACCCCCCTGGTTTCAATTGTCCTTGGGTATTCACTACTTATTTTGCATAACATTAATTGTACATCAGATTGAGTGAACAATGGCAGAATCAACATATATAGATGGGCAGCAACGATTGGAATTACTAGTCTTAGACTATCTTTCACAAGCACAGAACACAGAACGTACATGTAGTCTGGATGTTAATGTGGTCTCGGTGAATGGATGTGTTAATTGTAACGATACCTTATAGGGACTAGACTAATCTAAGTGTGAATCTATCATTTTTCTGATTGCATACCTAACAACTGATGGGTTGATTGAACGGTTTCAAAATGGTAAAAGAAAAAAAAAGTAACTGTCTGTGTATATGTTGGTAATGCTTTCAGTTCATAATCATATTTTTAAGTTTGGATGTTATAGAAATGACAGTTATAGTACGAAGGAAACTTTAAACCATTTCATTTAAGTCTTAAATTTCAGTAATTAACAATTAATTTTAGGCTAGACACACACTTTGTGATATCACCATCTCACCAGCTTTGACACTGTGTTATCTATGTTGTTCTTCAAGAGACTGGAGGAATATTTCTTGCATTTTGAGTCACTCTCCTATTTCTGGTTCATACTCTTTAGGCAAAAGCACTTATACAGGACTTTCCTTTCCCACCTCAATATCTTTAAATTTGTCAAGAAATGGTTGATCAATCTAAATTCCTTTGTTTGGAATGAGATTGGTGAAACTCTGTGACAAAGAAATGAGACTCCAAATGAAAACTGACTCACAAATATTCTGATTATCATTTTTTTTTAAATTTCATGAATTTCTTTCACGAATTTGCAAACAAGGAACTTAAAACAGTTTTAAAAAGAATGTTAGTATTAAATTGAGACAAAAACTGATGCAAATTTAATATTGAACACAAACTATTTCCAAGGCTCAGGGGTGCAGGAGACCAATTTAATGAACTGAGCAGTGTCACTGTCTGAACATGTTGGACAGATAATGATCATAATTATTCTTGTGCAAGATGTAGAAGATTCCATTTATAGCGAAAGGGTAGTCAGACACATTGGAGGGACACAGAATCATCTACAACTTTATTCTTCTAATTAGCACCACCTGTTTGATTAAGTTTTGCGGCTTTTTTTCTCTGCTTCAAAAATCACACAAAAATCACAAATTTGGCCCATCTGTCTAGCTAACATTTATTTAGAATCAAAAAGAATTTCAGATAACTTCATTTTTAAAGTCCCTAATTTGGAAATGGTTATATATGGGTCAACGACCGTAATTTACAACGACAAGTTGTCCTTGTTAGGTGAGGTGCATGGCAGTCACATGGCAGTCACATGTTCAGAGGACACATTTTCAGTGGTACATGATAGATGACTGTCCTCCTACCTCTTCTCCTACTTGTACTGCATGTTCTCATTGTTGGTTCATGTATTCCGAGGATGTACAATTCCATTCATACATGTGCATGATGACGTAAAATCATGGTAATGTGGTTAAATAAGCCTGACAGATACATCTTCCAACCCCTCCCCCTTGAGTCCAGTGGCCATCACAATAATATACAACATATTTGTTCAGTTCACTATGTAAATAATTTTCAATCAAACCAAAATCTGAGTTGAGTTTTGCTGAGAACATCCACTTTTCATCTATAAAAACAATACAGTATTCGTAATATCAATGTCAAAAGGGTAAAATACTTGAAATATCAACACAATAACCATAGCATCAATTTAATTGTACTTTTCACAGAAATGCTCCAAATCATAGAAAAAATCACTCACATGATCACGAGACCAAGAACAGGACTCAAGTTACCATGGAAACAGCAAACAAATTACAAGACAAATGTTAGCAGTGATGATAAGTCTTTGGTGTGATTTCTCTTTGCCAAATTAGTTCCATATCAATCAGAAATAATGTCAGAACCATTGTTTCACGTATACAAATACTAAACTTTGATCCCTAAATTGTTTCTTGTTGTCTGCTCAATGCCAAAACATGACACCGTTGTTTTCTGATATCCCCATACATAGGAACCAGACAATCAATACTACTCCTTTTGTTTTCACTGAAATAGCTATTGTTAGAGTTGTCTAAAGGGTTGTCTGTGGTCGAGTGGTTAAACCACTTGCCTCTGAGTCTTACCACTACGATCGGGGTTCGAACTCATTCAGGGTTTGATTAAATTTACCACACTTTTTTGTAAGTTAGAAGAGTGTCGTTCAGGTTGACTCTACTGAACAATGCTGGTTTTCACCCCAGGTACTCCAGTTTCCTCATGCATTGACACTGAACCCATGAAGGATGGCCCTTATTGGACTTCTTGGGAGACAAGTGTTTATATACTTAAAGAACTATCCAGATGGACTGTTAAACCAGGGTCTGCACATGCTCATCAACATGACTGAAAACCCTCAAAACTTTCTAACCATTACGGTGATTGTCTTGTAATGAAAATGACCTTTTCTTCATTTTATGATCATCAATAAATTCATATGAAAGAGATCTGCTGGCAAACACCTGATACTCAGTATGATGCAACCCTGGGTGAGTGCCCTATACATGGTTACTATTAAATATGACTTCATCAGATCTTCCAAAACCTTGCTGTTATTGTTATTGTTTTCACAAAGATAATACAGACAGAAATCAATGTACCTATAATCCCATTTTAGTTGTTCTTTTTATGATCTATTGTAAGTTATTTGTGAAGGATTTCTTTGCACTATAACTGATGTTATAGCTACAAACAGCCTAAGATCACGTGCACCCACCACATGATAAAATCATGAAAATTTATATGATTACCTGGTAGTACAAAGAGACTTAGGTGATGTTAAAAACTTGCCATGTGATAATGAAAAACGTGACTGCAGAGCATAGACCCTCCACCAACATTTGGTGAGGGTCTTTATACAAAGAGACTGAGCTGATCGTAAACGCTTGCCACGTGATAATGAAAACGTGACTACAGAGCATAGACCCTTCACAATGGTTGGTGAGGGTCTATGTACAGAGAGACTTAGGTGATGTTAAACACTTGCCACTGGCCACACGAAAATCAACACAACTACAAAGAAACTGAGATGAAGTAATAAACAATGGCCACGTGAGATATTGAGATGATGTCAAACAATGGCCGAGTGAGAATCAATGCACTTCAAACATGTACATGTCCTTGGAATTCTTTGTCTGTCTTTTTTGCTGTAGTTTTCAAATTCTCCTATCATGTAAAATAAGCATTACATGATTATGGGTACAAAATCTGCGTAGGCGGTACAATGTCTGTTTTTTTAAGATTCTGTTTCTGGATATTTAGAAAGAAGCCGGCTACACATCTCTACATTGGCATGGTATGCAATATCTACAGAGAGAAAGCAAAGGATAAAGGGAAAACGTAAGCAGTGCTACAACATACTAGCCAAATAAATAGGGAACATGCAAGCTAAACTTATGTCATGGTATTGTGACACACATTACCAGAATTCAAAGCCTTGCAAATAATTTACAAGGATGGGCCATTTATTTCCAAGTATACAGTCATTTTTGAATGATCATCTTAAAAGAAAAATTGTACAAAAATTTGATTTTTTCACGGTTCATCTTTCAAATGTATTTTGATAAAAACAAATGAACTTTGTGAAATAGGTTACATTTATACAACAGTTGACACTGTGGAAATCGAGGTTGTATTGTACAACAACAACATAAAACAGGTCAATTACCAAACACACAAAGAATTATCTTCTTGGATTATCAAAAACCGTATTTTTTGATAAACCACAAGGTAACCACTTTATACAATGTACATGTGTACAAGTTTTACAAATATTTGTTCACGTTTTCAGACTTGGCCACAAATATTTACTATTTGACTCCGATATTAATTATTCTTGCAAGGACATCGATCAGAACAGTAGGCTCCAATCAAAGGATGAACAATTCCACAACCAAATATGGGTATACATCATGAATATTCATCAATTTGTACCAAATATGGATATTTATCATGAATACTTACCATTTCTCACCAAATATGGATTATTAATGGTGCTAGTATGCATTTCTAACAGTTTCAGAGATTTTTTGGTTAATGAGTACATTTGAAACAGCGAAGCCATAGATCAGAAATGAGAAAATATGAATGAATGGATGTGTGGTCGTCAAAAAGAACCAATAAATTTTCAAGATATCCTGAACTATTTTGATCAACTAAACCAAATGTTAAACAAAGTGATACAATAACACTGTCTGAGGAATTAATCAATATGGATGAATTTGAGTTATTTTGGTAGTCAACTAATTTGATGTTAAAAATATCTTTCCAACACTTTCAGTAAACAGTATGAAGACTCGGTTCTTGGAAGGCTTATTCCCCAAAATGTCAGCACACTTTTTAACTGTGTTAAACAGAGAACATTTATCAAGTTTTTATTGATGTTAAAAAGAGAGGTATTTGGATTCTTCTATTCTACTTAAATTCAAATTTTGAACACATCCTGCCATCATCATAAATTTCTTGCTAGTAGAAAATTTTCTGATGACCATACCCATGTTCACTTTGTGGAAAAAGTGGACCAACATATTACCAAACCTCTGACGTATAACAGGAAGTGTTACTATAAATGGTTTTTCCACAAAATATTACAAAATTTCATTTGTTACATGGGCTGCCTGAATACTGCCACATATTTGCAAATCTGAAACATCATTTTTTGACCATTATTAATTGCGATGACAAAATCCTGAAATTTGCGGGTTATAAAAAATTATATTTGTTTGATCTACAACTTTGATTCTCAACTATGAAATTCTTGGTAAAATTAATTATATTTATTGGTCATAATGATTAAAATTTTATAAAAAGTTATTCAAAACATAAGTGTAACTATTTTACAATTGTTATTCAATATTTTTGCCAAGATTGGGGAACCCTGGTAACAGAACGGAGTAAAAATGGCCGAGTGTTTCCCCAGAGAGTCTATGGTAATTTTGTTTGGGAACCCAGGTAAAATGACATGGGAACTTTGGTAGATTTTCATTCACATTTTATTACAATACAGTAATAAATTGTAGTTTTCAAAATATCAGAATGTTACCTGATACAATTTATTGGCGGCCATGTTTTAACAAAAAGTCTCAGCACCTGAAAAATGAGAGTCAAAATGAGAGTGTCGACAAGGAGAAATATGATTACTTTTGATAGATTTAGGTGTTCATTGCCTTCATGTGAGTGTATTTAATCAAGAAATTCGATTTTAGAAAATGGTACAAGAATGGTATAAGAACTAAGTAAACCTTCAATTTTCAATACAAGCTTTTGAGTTCAGACAATCGCCAGGTACCTACAATATATACAATTTCTTTCTCTTTCAGATGCCGACGTCAAATAAAATGACTAATTGCAGTTTCTTTCTATATACTTATTTGAGCTATAAAATGACGCAATTATTGTGCTGTAATGAAATGAAATTCTGTTCAGATGTGATGAATTAGTGAACAACCACGTGTTTTCTCTTTGACAAAGGGTTGGCTTCTTTCATCATAGGATTGAAAGTAAACATTGTTAGCTTTGGCAAACAGGTATGAAAAGTGGATTTCTAGACAGCTCATGTACATGTTGAATATTTACTTCATTTTGCATGTTTGCACAACAAATAACGCTGTCTGAGGAATTAAAGTTTTTCTGTTGCAATTGTATTTCAATGTTTTCCAGGAAAATTTCTGCAAAAATATTTAACTTTTTATGGCACATATTTCCCAATTTTTTCGTATGCATTCCGTATTCATTGTGTTAATGTCATACATTAACACAATGAATATGGCTTCTTATGAATGCTTTCACAACTACATCTACAATTTAGTCAATTTTTTGCCTCTATTTTAGCATCAGATAACACTGTACCTGGTCACAAATCAATTGTATTTTGTACGTACCACAGCTAGGTCAGTATCTCATTGACTATCCCAGGTAATTTGTTTGTGGGCTAATTCTCCTCTTTATGAGCAAATTGATGACACACCCACTAGAAACAGTACAGTTTATTGATACCAGGCTGTTTAAACAAAATATGTCTAAACTAGAAGGTAACAGTTTACAATCATTGGTTGCCATGTGGTGTACATGTGGAATAAAATATGATAGTTTTAATAGGTAACAAATGAAGCTGATCGCTCTTTGTCATTTCTGGGTAAATGATGTATGAATGACAAATGGTCTACTGTATGCTAACTAGGAAGCATATGGCATTGCCACCATCTCCACATGTTACCTAAATACTGATGTATGACTGTCAGTTTGTTTTTATAGACTAATATCTGATAGTTTGCCTCTCATGCTGCCTGTCTGTGAGGTTATATCTTTCTGCCATGTGTCAGTCTGCCTATTTGTCTCTCTATCAGTTAGTTAGTACTTGACTGTCTGTTTGCAGTTTATTCTTCTGTCTATCTGTCTGTCTCTCGGGTTGTTTCTCTGTCAACTTGTCTTTGCCATCCACCTGTCTGTCCACCATCTGTCTGTATATCTGTATGTCCACCATCTGTCTGTCTGTCTGTCTGTCTATCTGTTTGTCTGTCTGTCTATCTGTTTGTCTGTCTGTCTGTCTGTCTGTCTATCTGTTTGTCTGTCTGTTTGTCTGTCTGTCTGTCTGTCTGTCTATCTGTTTGTCTATCTATCTGACAATCAGTTTCAGTACACTTGTCCGTTGCTAGGATTGTTTCTCTCTATCTGCCAAGTTGTCTTTGCCATCCACCTGTCTGTCCACTGTCTGTGTCGATCTGTATATCCATCCACCTGTCTGTCTGTCCACTCTGTCCACCATGTCTGTCTGTAAGTCCATTCATCTGTCTGTCTGTCTGTCTGTCTGAATGTCCAGTCATATGCTTGTCTTAATATCTCCCTGTCAGTCCCTGTACATGTACCAAAGAATATCAACTTATCTGTTCTTCCAGCTGAGGAGCACATGAATGAGAGGTCATACCTATCATTTGGAGACATGCAGACAAAATATCCACAGTTGTGTTTTCAGCATCTTTCAGATAAAACTAACTAGACCAGATAACTACAATCTGAATAAAATCTGATGTGGTGAAAGCAGGTACGAGAAGATGTCTTTATTTACCACTATTTCCATCACTTTGTATCGTTTGTTTTGTTCTGAGTGATCACCACGTGGGAAGGTGTCGGTCACCGGGAAAAAAACAAATGACGCAAAGTGATGGAATTAGAGGTAAATAAAGACATCTACCTACTTTAATGTAGATGTTTAATCAGATTGAGATAACTAGTAAAGCTTGTGGAAAGTACTCTATCGTGACTATACATCATGTGACAAGCTGTATATATCACATATTTGATTATTATTGTACGATTTAATAGATAAGTACCATATTATTAATAAACTATTATATTTTACTGCCTCCAATCTGGGTATTTATGCCTTGAGGACCTGATGGTAATCTGCCTGACATGGGGAGGAATATGGCATGTATATATTAAGGCATCTAATGACATTTATTAGGCCATCATATCAAGTGACCACTGGCCATCTTTCATTCAGTGGTGTTCACATTCTACAAGTCATCAGCATTCTGGTCAGTAGTGACAGGTTAGCCATACCAAGTACATGTTCAAATAAAAATATTGAATGCTATAAATCTGAAATTCTTATATTTGGATGTTGAACATTTACAAATGTTCATCCTGTGGTTTTTGGTGTCAAGATAAATCTGAAACTGTCCTGACTTAGGAAACCTATTTGAAATCATCTGAAACTCTCTCTCACAACACCAACTTGATATATATATCCTGACTTGGAACATCTTTGTACCTGAAATCTCCTGAAACCTTGAGCTTATGTGTGTAAATAGCGCAAAATGAGTACAATACATTCCAACAATAAACAAATTAGAAGGGTGGGTGTCCAGTTCATGTTGTGGACAAAAAAGTCACTAAATTTCAAGAAATGCAAGACCGGAAAGGATATTAAATTGCATGTGTTCATTTTTATCATTAAAATAAAATTCAAGACGCTACCATCCAGGTGCTTTTTACAATATACACTGCAACATAGCATTTCACTGACACATGTCATTTTTACAGCCAATCTGGTGAAAAGTAAGCTATTTTATTTGTATTTTATCTTTACTGATTTATCATAATATTTCTAGTATTAAAATGATTTTTCACCGAGATATTTAATTCTTTAGATCAAAAAAGTAAGAATGTTCAGGATGCAGGGCATTTGAGTTTTTCAAAATCCTCAAATTTGTGTTCACCTGTGTTTTAGATTAGTTGGTTGATTATTCAAATAAATTTGCAAAAATATGAAATGCCAGCTGTTACTTCATTCATATCAAATAATGACACAGAAATTCATATTTTCATTCACAGATGATGACTTATATAATAAGTACTTTTTTTCTATAGAATTTTCAATCTGGAATACATTTGCCGAGTTGGCAGAATTTGAGATACCCCTAGCAAAACCTGGTAGACAGTTCATCACATGTAGGTCACCTACATGACTGTATAGAAAACTGGGTTGAGCTTCTAGCTGTGTTGAGTGAACTTTATCTGACCTCATCATGTCCACAAAGCTTTTCCCTTTCAAATAAATTGTGTACCCCATATCAAATTAGTTGTATCAAATTACTTACTTGTAATCAGTGCTAAATAAACACGTTTTAGCATTTTCATTATGTGTTAAGTGTTTGAATAAATAAAACTGCTTGATTTGGTACTTGTGTTAATTAACAGGATCATAGGGGTCCTCAGTTGGTATGGCAACATGGTTCTACAAAGAGCATACTTCTCATCAACAAACAGAAACGTGAAGCAAATACTTACACATTGGCAAACACTTTCCCAGGTGCTTAGAATAAAGATTTAACGCCATCTTGTTTTAAAAATACATGAATTAGTACCTGCTTTCAAATTAAATGTATTTCAAGATGTTCTTTCCATCTGACTTTGACTTAGCAATATCAATTATCAGACCAATATCAAAATTTTGTCAATAATGTTTTTTTTTCTTCAAATTAGCAGTAATTTTGTCGTTACAATACTTAGCTATTTTGCCAAACTGTTGCATGTCGGGCAACAGCAATGTGTTGATATTGAACACTACAAGCCCTGAACAATATATCATTAAAACACCTTTCCATTCATTCCATCTGACCTCAGTTGAGTGATATTATTTTTCCGACCCATATCAACATAATTACTAAAAGTAAAAGGCAGTCATTTTGTCAAATTTTTGCATGTCAGCACATTGTTGACATTGCATTGAAAACTACAAGCATTGAAAAGGAGATATTATCACATCAAATCTATCTTTCCTTAGCAATTTCCCTCACACGTTGATGGGGCAAATATTTCCTGATTTCAAAGAGTACCTACTGTTTACATTTACATAGAGAAAAGAGATCAGACATCTGTTTGGTATAATTTGCTATTGTCAAAAGGAGAAACAATATGAATATGTATGAATTAAAATGGTTGTTTCTGTTGAACATTGATTGTAATATACCCCCCCCCCCCAAAAAAAAAAGGTAACATTTTTTTCCAAGCTGTCATGTTTCTGTTTCTGTTTTGTGTTTATGTTGTTATTTTTATCTGTTTTATAATATGTACATCTCATCATTGTAATGTAATGTATAAACATTGAAAATTTTAAAATAAATTTTATATTTTTTTTTAAGTTTGATGTTAGCATATTGTCTTCTATCCAAAACTGATTGAGTATTATCAAGCAAATATTCCATACTGTGAAAAAAATGAAACTGACACAGCTGATATGAAAATGTTGACAAAATTCAAACATCTCGTTTTACAGCTGAGGTATATTATTTCAGTTGACATATTGTCTGAAATATCTGTCACTGACTAGTATCAAGTTTCCAGTTACATTATTTGCATTGTCTACTTTAAACTCATTATTACATCGTATTTAGTAATTTTGGGCAAAGTTTTTACATTTACAATTTTCTTAAATATGAAACTAATCCCACATTTTATTTGTATACATCTATATCATCAACAAAAAACATTAAAATGTTGGTGATCCCGATTCTAATATATTCTTGGAAATGATGAAATAAAGAATGCACTTGGATATGTTAGGTAGATGTAGGTTAAATATGCAATATTAATGAAGGTGACATTGGTGACAACTGTCTTTGCATATGAAATTCTATTGCCAGTTGTATGATGTAATCCAGGTTCAACGAGCGGTTAATTTATTTATCACCCCACCTACCAACATGACACAGATGAACAGCGCCCTCTAGAGAAAGCTAGCCTAAAACAAAACTTTCATTTGTGGACAGTTGCACATTTCAGATTTTATAAACTCAAATTGACAACTCTGTTTGATGAAATAATTACAGTAAAAGTCTGGGGGAACGTTAATTTTCTAAAATGATATTTGTCAAATGTCAAAATGTCACACAGGTGAATACACGGAGGTCCAGCTGTCTCTGCGTGTGTCCAAGAAATACGTGCAAACAATACACTCTCCCATTGACGTCAGCTGACTACTGAAACCAAACTACAACATACCAGATCTCTTATCAAATACATATCATACAACATAAGCCACTGGGCTTCCTTCAGCTCTAATTACACCATACAAAGTTTATTAGTTGTTTCATAGTCTAGTTCCTGACGGAAAGTACTCTGATTTTACACTATGTTATCTTCACACATTACTGAGTGTAAAATCGGAATACAGTCCAGTCCATCAGGAACTAGACTATTGTTTCACAAATATGTGGACATCTTTTTTACTTCACTTTGAAAAACTTAAAAATTTCAGTTCAGATAAATTTTTATTTTAGTGATTGAAATCACTGCAAGGTGTGAATCATAAATTTCACAACTGTTTCATACATACTTGTGAAATTATTTTACTTCAGTTTAAAATTCTTGCAAGTTATATTTCAGTTGAATTTTCAGTATAAAAATATTTACTTGTCAATCTAGGAATATTTATTTTAAGGAGAATTTGCACAAAAAACCACTTTTGTTTCTTTTCTATTCTCAAATTTGTGAAATAGTGACAAGTCTCCAATAAACATGGAAGACCAACAGATACTTAATTATCTCTTTTCTCTGTACCTGAGTACGTAATTTTATGATGAACTTTAGAAAATAATTTACCAACAGCTACAAAATCAAGTTTTCCTGACTGATATTACACCATTTCAACGGATGCAAATCTGTAGAACTATGACTAAATATTAGTGGCCTTGCCTCATTTCCGCCCACACAGCTTGCAAGTACATGTTCCTACCATGCACAGCTGATACTATGACTTAAAGCAACCCTAGAAATCTGCTCATAACATACCACTGTGATTTTACGTACTTTTACTGACAACATCAAACCCTGTATTAACCTCAGCTATGCTTCCCCAGGTCTTAGTAGAGTTACTTACAGGCAATCAATAAGTCAGAATGGACGTATAAAACTCAAATTTACAATAGTGCCTGGTCCTCAATATTTTTTTGATGTCTTAACACAATGACCAGAGTTTATATTTAGGTTATGAGAAATCAATATGTCCATGTTATCATGTACTAAAATGAAATAATTGACTTGGCCTCAAAACCACAAACACCAACACCATAAAATTCACAAAACCACAAAAAAAACATGATCTTAAAATTCACAAAAGCATAAAAAAACAACATAATTAAATTCTGGGGTTGCAGCCACCACAAACAGCGGGGGTAAATATTAAAGTGGCCATATGGATGAGAATTTGGTATTTATTTTGGATTTTTTAATTTACAAAACAATCTTAACCATGGTTTCCTAAAATCACTGACACAATACAGACCAAGTCCTTGTTTGTAACTCAATAAATTGCAAAAGCTAAAAATGTGTAAAAAAGGTTTGTTATTGAGCTTACAATAACAAACATTTCACATAATTGTTAATTTTTGGCAATTTATTGAGTTACAAACATGGACTTGGGAAATGTTGTTTCACACTGAGTTACAAACTTGGACTTGGTATATGTAGTTTCACATTGTTTCAAGTAGAAAAATATAGTGAATTAGTTTTATAAATGAAAAATCCAAAATTAATACCAAATTCTCATCCATATGACCACTTTAACCATCTGTCACCTAATTATTCATTTAGTTTGAGGTCAAGAGGTCACAGAGCACATATGAAATCAGAGAAAACTTAACTTTAACAGATCATTTATCTAACAATATAAATTAGTACAGTTCAGTTATCTACAAAAAAAACCATATGTTTAAATAGATTTTTGAAATTGGAAAGTCTTACTGATATCAGCTGTTTTTAATCACCATGACAACCAAATACGAGGCCATTTTAATGTAGGCCCTACTCCCCCCAACCCCATATTTTTTGTTTTGAAATATCGCAATAAATGGGGGTAAATCATGAAAATTGTGGCAAAATATAATGGATGCAACTTACGATTACTGACACATATCGTACCAGCACCGACCCATGACATCTCATAAACTGACATCTTCATTAAAGTTGACATCAAACAAATTCTTCAACCACACTTCTATCAGGTATATTACTCTCAGTATTCATGAATGCATTTTTACATTTGCATGTATGAAAGTGTCATCAATTTTTGGTTGATACAGTTTGTATTTGCAATGTATGTCAATTTTTACTAATGAGCTCTTGGCAGGACATCATGAGAAATGTACAGTTATTTGCGGCGGCAACAACAACAACAACAACAACAAAATCAACAAAATCAAAAGCAATAAAAACAAACAAAAAACAACAACAGTGTCTTGAATGTGGCATTTATTTTCAGAATGATGAATCAAGCAAATATTTGGTAAGCACTGCTCAAAATTGTTTGACATGGCTAACTATACAATGTCAACAACATGGATACTAAAAAGGGCTTTTTCTTTTTTTGTTTTCATCTTGATTTCTGAACATCTGGTATTCCACATCAAAACAATATGATACTCTTCAACTTTCCGCATACCAGGGCTATCCACAGCCAACTTTAATCATCCTTTAACTCACAGGTCAGAGAGGTAACTGTACAACCAGAACTAGACGTGGTAGAAAACAGATTCACAATGTAACCTTTGACCCCATACACATACTTTCACAGTTGTTCTGCTAGTGCACACTGAGGAGTAGACAAACAATTCAAAACAAGTGAAGGATAAAAGTTGGCAGCTAACAACACACATATGCAGCATTTCTAAGATACCTTTCAAGTGCAACTAACGCCATGAGTAATTTTGAAGAATATAACACATTTCAGAATTGTCTAACAGGAGTTGCAAAGGTTATCACGAACTTGAACGTAATATATCATGATTCCCTTTTCTCTATTAATTAGCCTATTAACAAACATTGATGGGTAAGGAGGGGTGTCTATTTGCCTAAAATAAATATTTACAGGCTAAACTATGTCACCAAAAAGTATGTGAAAGATATTTATACATCTCAGAAACAACTCTGGTTGCCAGATATCAACACTAATAGCTTCACTTTACTGATATCATTTCCTTTAATTACCAATTTAGTTTTATAATTTGAGATACAGATTCAGATTTCATGGGACACATCTTTGATTCACTTTCAAAATAGTTTTCCAAGGGATGAACTTTTGACTCAAAACACACCATTCTGATATACAGTATCTGTTAATTTGACATTCCAGGGAGCCTGGAAGTTGTTTGCAATGGTTATTTTAGATGGCTGCAACTGTTACACGGACAAATAAGACAGATCATGACACGCTATGCAAAATAAGAAATCTGAACCGACAGTGTGATGATGTCATCAAGGGTCAAAGTTCAGATAGTGCTACAAGGACGCTGTCCGCTGTTGACATCAGGTCAAAGTTGAAATTGCTGACTCAGCTGATTGAAACTAGAGCAGTCTCCCTAATCTCACAAGATTCCGAGCAATATCATGGTGACTTTGTCTGAGCGAGATGTACAACTTGAGAGAAAAACAACAGCTGTATTTGACATATAAACATTAAATTATATCAATGGATGTGGTGATCTTTGTTAAATATTACAAAAATGTCTCACTGGAAGTATCAAAATTCTAATAATAATTAACCTTTCATATAAATATTGGAAATTTTAAAATAACACACAAGCGTTTTTCTTCCCACAAATCAAACTTTACAACCTTAGACTGTGAGATACATCATGTCACTTCACCCTCACCAGCTTCCTCTCTGAGAGGTGTTGACCGATGTGTGAGGGTGCCTGTCACGGTGTACCTTACAGACCATTACAACCATTGTAGAACTTCTCTAGTGTTTGTCTGGACAGTAGTTTATGAGAAATAGGCATTTGAATGTTTACTTAATGGTGCAAGCATGTCTGCATCTCGTCATTTAGGAAAAACATCAGTTCGATAACAAATACATTATATGACAGGCAGACAGACAGTTTGTCTGCGTATGCCGAGTGTGACGTAATGCGTTGTTATCATCAAAACCGACAATTGATACAATGTTTCATCATGTATTATGATAAGATTAATACTTCTGGGCACTGTCGTAGACATTTTTTTTATACACGTCAGCTTACTGGTCAATTCATGTTCAGATTGAAGCATATAACAGATAAGCTCTGCAATGGTTGTGCGTAGTCAACAAGCCCATTTGAAACACTTCTATCTTTTCAAATTCCTCAAGCAATCTAGTGTCTGACAGACAGGAAGTTTGTCTGTGTATGCTGTGTATGATGAAATGTGTTGTTATTATCAGAACTGATAAGATTAATTGTTGTTGTTGGCACCTAGGCTGTATGATGGGGGGGGGGGGGTACCAGCTCTGGTAGGGGTGTATGGCCAGAGCTGGAAAGAGGTACAGCATGTCAGGACACCCTCATGCACTGGGGAACCCCTTTCAAGTTGACGGCTGAGTGACAGTGCATTTTATAAATGAGCCTAGTTGGCACCGTTTATCGAAATTTTTACATGCCAGCTTACTGGTAAATTGTCGTTCAGATTTACTCAATCGATAGATAAGTTCTGCAATGATTGTAACTAACCTACGAGTTCATTTTCAAATACTTTATCTTTTTCAACTTCTCAGACACTTCTTACAATGTTAGGAAACAACTACAATGTACAGATAACTAGTCATAATCATAATTATGTTTACATTACAAGATATGTCTGATTTTTGAAATTTTGGGAGTCTTTTCAGATCAAAATAAAAATTTGGCTGACAAAACCAGAATGTCCACTGATTATAATTCTGTACAATATCAAAACAATAAAATTTAGCAATAATTTTGACTGCCTATTTGGTAAAATGTGAACAAATTTATGAAAAAATTCAATTTTACCTTTGACTAGGTTTATATCAAAGAAACTGCTGAATTTTCTACAAGTTTGTATATTGGTTTGTATCTCATTATATGTTGACCTCCTTTATCTAAGTTTATGACTTCGTTTCTGTAAAGAGAAAAGAAAAGAAAAATTATCAAAAGAGCCACTGAGTACAAAAGAAATAAAAGTTTTATAACAAGAAAATAATGAATGTTACAATGAACAAAACAAAAATACAGACATGTGCAAGCCACATTAAAAACAAATGAAATAACAGTGTAAGGTATAGAGGGCGCTGTCCAACTCTTTCGGTATATTAAAATAAGGATTTTGGCCAGTCACTGGGTCAGGTCAAAAGTAACTATTTATATGTGAACATTTTCTAATTGTTATATTTTAATTACTAAATTTCTTTTATTTGTACATTAGACATTCAATATATATACATCTGTACACGTATCTATAATTTAACATTCTGACAGCCATGATCCTAATACATCTCAAGTGTTTCCATATAACCAAATATTTTTGTATTCCCTTTGAGCAATCATCAAAAATATGATGGTTTTGTCCATGAAGCACAATGCACTGAATCATTTCCCTGTCTAATATTATATTACTTCTATTCAAATCTACACCAAATGTAAACATTTTACGACACATAAAAAGTCAAACTTACTCATGTTCGTCTGTTTCTTCTTCTACCATAACACCTTCCTGGTCTTCATTTACTTTAAGAAATATATAACTGTCCAGATTTGGTCTTGGTGCTAAATAAATAAATAAATAAATAAATAAATACAGACAAAATTACATACATTGGTATACAAACCACGACAATACATTCACAAAGTTATGATCAGAGAATAATAATCTATCCAGGGCCTTGATGTTTACTTGCTGTCCTTTTATTTTGCAGTACTTTGTGTACAGAGGTCATGCACACCATACCCAGTGTACTATTAACTTGTGCAATTGGCATATTGAATTCAACATAGTATAGGTCACCAGCCTCACTTTGAAAATCCAAGTGTACATGCAATGGTTAAATTGACATCATACATAATGCAGAGGTCACCAACCAAGCCTGGGCCTGACATACATACTGTTAGCAATACGTACATGTACATGCAACAGGTGTATTGACATGAAACCAACTGGAGGGGTCACCAGTCTCGCTCTAAAACCTATGGTATAACATACAATCCATTTCTAGATATATTGACCTAAACCAAATGTCACCCTTCCCAACAGACCAGACAGTACACTTTGTTCATTGTTATCAAGCTCTTACAACTAAAACTACAGTTTAGAGATTTCAACTCACAAAACTAAAACTCAGCTACTTACCTATTTTATCTTTGTCTAAATTTTGTAAGTTTGGTGGCATGTGTCTGATTACCACAGATTTCAAATGGGATTCTAAATTTTCTGCATATCTGAAAAAAAGACACAAATCAGACTTCATATCTAAAGTTATGTTTTCACCATCCTTTGACATTGCTTTTATATTCAAGTAAAATGCTATTGTTTTGTTAGGCATTCGCAAAATTCTTCATCAATGAGAATCTAGAACTCAGACAAGTCTGACACTAGAGGGCGTTATTCCCAGGGTGGTTGCTGCCAGGCAAGACAGAAGATAGACAAATTTGAAATCGTTGTCCAGCATAGCAGTTTATACAGACATGTTCACTTGGTACTTGTTACTGAGACAAATAAGAGAATACTTACTGTTTGGCATAAACAAATTCTTCATTTGAAAGTTTGGATGGTTCCTCATCGCCTTTATTCACTTCTTTTTCTAAAATGTGATGGACAAATTTTTCTATCTGTGAATGACAAATAGAGAAACTATAAATTTGCAACTATCAACAATTTTCAACAATACAGGCTGTCATTATAACATTCGATTATTTCTTGCAATATAGTCATTTTTGCTTCCTTTCGTCAATACTATACCCAAATATGGAATACAACACTATGCCCAAATATGGATGTACCACTGCCTAAATCTTAAAATGAAATGTGGCCTGATCAGAAATATTACTTCCTTTTGTTGTTTACCTGTCAATCACTCTGCATGTCACCTGAAGTAACAAAAAACTGTTCAATCATTAGCAATTTTCCCAAACTTTGTTTAAAATGTCCAAAACTCTTCACAACCTTATTTCATCAAAATAACATATATGATAATACAGACAAAAAGACTGTAGAATGATTTCTAGTCACAGTACTGGTAATGAGGTGATGGCAAGAAAACCCGGAAACAAGGGTTTGGGTAACCATATTAAACTTGATTATTTGTAGTAATAAATAACGTGACAGGTTCCAATAGTGACTAATTCTGCAAGAACACATATACAACGAAAGATATATACAAATGTACCATATGGGCCAGAGGCCTGGAAAAGCAATAAACATAAATGCTAATTCTGCAAGGAATGATGTATCCCACAATGCATAATTCAAGATGGTGTGTTTGCAAGATCTCATTCTTACAATATTTTTTAACTCTGACAAAAAAAAAGTACCAACCTTTGCCAGTCGTATCCTTAAATAACTGGTAATTATATACCTGATTCTGTCAAGCTGTGGATTAATAAAAAAGATGTTTTTAACAGTCATACAAATTAAACACAAATTTGGGAAAAAACATACACCTGTAACACATTTGTATTAGACATAAAATCTTATTACAGGCTGGCAAATGTACAAGTTGTCAAATATTGTACTTCACAGGCTTTATCTGATTTTACAAAATGATAATTGTTTGTTGAACAAAGTCAACTGAAAAATGTGCGTCATTTCTGGAGAAGCAAGTGAGAGAAATGATAGAAATACAATTATGTCATTATTTTTTTTAATGGTGTACTTATTCTACAAACATACCAGGAAGGAAAAGTATAATTCTTATTTGGCATGAAATATGAAAATGATGTAACTTAATATCTCAATGCATCTTTGTTACATCACATCATCAACTTTCTCAATACATATTGTACCTACCTCCATTCTATGTATTATAATTCTGAAATCACCTTTCTTACATCTTCTTAAATTTTCTTCCATTTGTTGTATTTGTTCCAACATACATTCTACTAAATCAGATTTAGATTCTAACAATTCTGGAGCAAATTTTTCATTCAACCATGCCTGAAAAGGAACAGATAATATATCTTGACATCATAAACAGGTAAAAACAACTGTAAAGTCCAAACCACTGATTGAAGGTTTGATTGGTTTGTTTTTATTTTTGATGCAATGTAAACTTTCAGTTATAAAGAAATATATTTTAAGCATTGTATTCATATCTTTGTACTGTGTAAAGGTGTCCTTTATTTAAATGTTTCTTTTTTTTTATTACATTGTCACACTAAGAATTGCCTATTTTTGACAATAAAGATTTTATATTGCATTGTACTGCTTAGGTACATTGTATTGCTTAGCCAAAATAGTTTATGTAATATATTGCATTGTAATGGTATTGTATTGACTATTTTTTGACAAAGATTTTGTTTTGTGTATTGGTATTGTATTGCACTGTAGTGCCTATTTTTAGACAAAGATTTTGCATGGTATTGACTATTGTATTGTATGGGTATTGAATTTTACGACAACAAATACTGGACACATGATGTGATGGACTACAAGTCTGGGTTGAGAGGGCAAAACCAAGCTACTACAACTGTGTACCCTTCCCCAAAGTCTATTAGAAATCCTCCCATCAGAGTGATATCAAGCACTTCATATCACAAAATACATAATAATATGAACATTACAGTACTACTAGTATACTACTAGGTTCATATACTTAGTACGATATCACATTGACTCCCAGGCTAAGAATGGCATATGCCTAGGTCAACAACAAACTTTGACCCAAGGCAGCTATTACATTGTAAACTGAGTGACTGGGTAAATTTACCTCTTCTAACTTCAACAGTACATCGGCTGCTGTCATTTCAACCTCTTCTTCGCTTTCGTATCCATCGTGTTCAGTGTCGTCTGCCATTTCTGTCTGTTTACCACTTTTAGTCACGACAGTAGTCACGTTTATTCCCGCGAAAATATCATAACACCTCGATATACTGATGCATGCTGGGAAAATAAACATATTATGTGGATTTTTAAAAAGTTAATTGCATCTAGAAAAATGGAATCGTAAATAAGACTTAAGTAAAATAGGTATACTTAATATGCGCTATATAAGAGATAAATAATGATTGTTTCAGTTATTAGTGAATTTTAATTAGAACGATATTGTTCGTGAGTCTGCGAGAGATCCCGAGAACAAGCAACCCAAGCAAAATCAAACATGGCCTCTCGAGATTCCTCTCGACGGTCAGTGTCCCTTCAACAACATTCTGAAAATTTAGACCCCAATCGTGACCTTTTTGAAGCATGCAGAAACGGGGACTTGGTGCGGGTGAAGAAACTTGTCACCCCTCACAACGTAAATGCGAGGGATACGGCTGGGAGAAAGAGTTCTCCGTTGCATTTTGCCGCAGGTAAGTACAGCGATGGTCGTGTCTTCAGTCTGGTTCCGTGTGTATGGGCAGAGAAGAGGCCACCTCGCAAATCAGCTGATTATCACAATTGTTAGACAATAACAATCCAACCCCTATTTTTGTCATAAATGGGGACTTTTGGAAATAATCAGGTAATCTTTTCACGGTGTATGATTGTGATAAAACTACACCAATCGCTGTAAATTGTACTTCAAAACATGTCCGGATGACAAGGTCATGAATTAATTTGCATATTTTTCAAAACAAACACCTACATTTCGTTCGCCGCAAAATAAATTATTTGAACGAAATCTATTTCTCGGAGTGAAAATTGTGCATTTTAATTTTGCATCAATTTATTCATGTACATCACATTAACAATGTAGGCTATATTTCTAAATCAGTACACCTTGGTAAAGTAAAATATGATAAATTCATTGATAATTGATATAAATCTTATTAATGCTGTTATGATATAAACATGACATGTACTGATGTAGTAATATATCATTACTAATTTACTGCTACATTTCTGAAATAGGGAAATATATGTCATATTATACTGGTGTCGTATATTCTAAGATACCTTTTGTTGGCTTACAGTAACCATGTTATTTCTGTCAGTATAAGGAAGGAATGATAGCCAAGTTTTGTTGTTGCAAGTCAAAATGATAAAAACTGGCATTTCTTGTGAGTCACCACATAGTAAGAGATAGGGGAACACCGAATTTTGGTGCGTCACTAGAATTTGTGTGCGTCAGTGGTGCATCATTGATACAAATTGGCTTAGAGGACACACTAGGAGGGAACCATGCAACAACATGAAGGTCATGTCTGATGTAGACAGTGCTGTGGAACACCTGGGTACTAGTATTTAGATTTGATTGGAACATGTTCATTCCTCTTACCATACACCATTAACACAAATATATGTATTGAACTAACGGATGAAAACAATATTTTGTAATAACATGTCTGAAGTCATTATTTGGTTTTTACACAGTGGAAATGTATGGTTAAAATGTATGTGGAGCCATCAGTATGTAGCTGATTAAAAGAATGAGTAAGACATAACATTGATGAGTCACAAAAAGTAAACATTCATTCTGTACATGTAACTGTAAGTCAAGGGAGCAATCAAGTAACACAATATATCTTTTCAGTGTAATTCACGACTAAATCATACAGTATTCAAGGTGTAATGGTGTACCACTACCCTACACAAAATCTGTTTAAACCATGAAAATTCCAGAGATGACATTGAAAATTCTAAAAAAAAATTCAAGGAATAACAAGATGTTATTACAGTATATAGTTTAATCATATACATACAGATCTATGAATCAATATATGGAATATGATAGAGGAATAGTAATGAAAATACAATTCAATTCCATGTCTATGGATTTAATGAATCTATTTTTTGGAAAGCCTGTGTAGTCAAGATTGGTCAAAATTTAAGCTAGGTCTATTTTTTATAAGATGACCGGACAAAACCCACATGTATTTACAGTAAGCTTTCCCACTTCCATATGAACGTCTATGATTTTAATTAATCCTGTGTTTCCCAACCTGTAGTTTTACTGTAAAAACAAATACCCCTCTGGTATAGAATTAATGAATCTATTTTTTAAAAGCCTGCCATGTGTTGTCAAGATGTGTGAAAATTAAGTCAATTACCAGGGGTATGTTTTGTATGATTTTGCCAGCCAAATCTGTTGTCAGTAAACTGTCCCAGTTTCATTGAACCACATATATGATATATACAGTTTGCTAAAGGGTTATTAGTCTTGGGTTCATTTTTATCAATAATTACCATGATTACAATTTACAGCTGCACTGAAGGCCATCTCCCTGCTATAAAACCCCAAGGTGACCTTGTATGACAATCTACTTAAAATGTAATTATTATCCATGTTTTAAAATGTAATAAAATACAATGCAATATAAATTTAAAAGTAATAGACTTCCTGTTCTTGCACTTCAAAAAACAATCTCAAGAAAAAATATGGATTTTTTACTACATACAAAGATGTGTATGAAATAATTTATGTTACAAATTCAATGCACTATGCTAGGATAAAGAAAAACTAATACTAGTACATTTGTACTTGATATTGCAGAGTTGACTAAATAAGTCCAGTAGCATATATTGTTTGTATATACACCCATATTTGCTTTAAATCTAGATTAACATTATGGATTGATTTCACTCTGACTCACTGTTACAGAAGTTAAGAGTCTTGAGAATGTCCATGTTTAAACATGTCACACCTGATTAACTTTTAATTACTGATTAAAACTTAATTAAATTAGTATGTTATTACATTCCTCATCATCCAAAATTGTGAGTTGTCAGATTACATCAAAGCAGGTCGTCACCTGAGTGAAGGTTTTTGTGTCTGTATAAAGGTATGTTACACCTGAAGCCGTATAAATAAAATGTCTTATTAATCAGTGAAGGCATATATGTACCAACAAACCTTGAAATAACTAACAATTGTTATCATTATATATTTTATTTTAATTTAAAACCCTTTTCAGGTTAAGTTATGTAAAAGATTGTGACTGTGGCAGGATTAGGGTTTTAAAAAACTATAAAAAAACAGCAAATGAGCTGAATTTGTTTTTATTGGTCATTCTTTATGATTGTCTTTTTGATATTGCTAGTTCTTGTCATTGGAGCATTTGGAATCTAAATAAAATGTCCTGTAGGAATATGGCTTGATTGTTTTATTTACCTCTGTTTTCGTCATAAATGTATATTGTTGTTTGTTGTCAGTTTTGTTTTTCCAGCAGCAAGTACCTCGTCCAAGGGAGAAGCACTCACTCCCAGAACAGCATCAGTATATTTGCTAAAGTTTGGGAAGCTTGGGAGTTGCCATACAGTCAACAATAATTTTGGTGTGGGAACCCCAGTAAAATTACTGGGGAACCCCGGTAGATTTGACCTGCTTGTCGCCCATAAAAAAAACACTTCACCATATATGATTCAAGGATCTTTAAATTCCAAGAATCATGTCAACTTTATTTGCATGATTATCTTATGCAAACATATCATGGCAGCTTTCAAATTATATTGGACAAATATCAAAGTGTTACAGCTGTCAAATATGAAAAATGTGATATATATTTCATTAGTATTACTCACATCTGATGAAGTCAAATTTGAAATATTCCTTCATCAAGACAAATATCTGTTACTTTATTTCACTCTTGATTGATGTAATAATTAACTTTTACTAATCTACATAATGATTGGAACATCATTCATCAAAAACTGTCGTGGCTTGAGTTAAGTTTCATGACATACAAAAATGTATTAAAGAGATTTTCATTACAGTTTCATATCACTCTTCTAACTTTGATAACCAGAACTTCATAGTATTATGTATATCTGCAAATTCTATGAATTTTGCTTTATAAATATCAGTTTTTAAAAATCAATTTTTATTCTTTTTCCATATTTTGTTTGACTACATAGTGAGTCAGTACTGTTTGTACTACACATTGCAGTGTAGTTGGCAAATTCTGAAACCTATGTTATGACTGGAATGCATACCAAAGGCTTAACACAGAGATTTGGCTAGTTAGTAGTATTAGGCTTGGCTATATTGTCAGTGTCTATGTCAGTGATAACGACCACAAGTCTCTGGGCTATGCATACCTATCACATTTTGTAATATCAAAAATTGGCAGCAGTTTGATGACCATGGGTTGAATCATTGGCTGAAAATTCCAACCCATCTATATAAAATAATGATTGTATCATTCATATAGTATAAGTTTGTAATTTGATGCTGTCTTTTATGTCAAATTTTATGCTTGATGCTACTATTGCTATAAAAATGTGTGTACCTGTAATAACATTTATGTTTGAAAGATATGGCAAGGCTAGGATATTAATTTAGATATTCTGGGATGTCCCTACTGAAGATTATTGTACACACAAAGTGTTATATATTAATAAATAATAATTTATAAATTGTTATTGGGTTAATGTAGTACCAGCCATAGAAAGTCTTCCATTTATATTACATGTAAAACAGGTAATCGACTGTGTAGTGTTGTATGCTGCTTAACCCAAACCCTCTTCAGAAAAAGAGACAAAATATAAAGAGACAGTGATGAGTTAGTGCTTATTGGCGTAGTTACGGGTCAGTGAAGATATCATACCTGCATCCACTAATCTGTTTTACTTCTAGTCCCTCAGGGGTTAATAAGTAGAAGTGATGTTATCAATATCACATTAAATCATGCTGCACAGATGTGAACAACTTAGTAGAGCTAGTCATAGGTAATATCTTGACAATGCTGGCTGTCACTCTATGCTTGTGAATATCATAATTCACTCTGTCCAGATGTGGCCGACATAATTTATTCTGGTCTTTTATATATAAGAATTGATATTATATAGTCAGTATGGTATCAATAGTAACACAAATGGTTATCTTCACATTGTTCTCACTTGTTTGTTGTAAATATGGTAATTAATTTGATAGTATATCCCAATATTTTGGTTAATTCAGCCAAGGAAAATTTGAGTGCGATAACTGGTCCTGTCACAATGAATAACTAGATGCGTCAAGAGTCAAGAGTTTTTGACTTGGGTCAAGAGTATTTTTCCAGCTGATTGAAGAAAGATATTTGGGAATATTATAGTTATACCTCCTCAAACATGATATATGAAAAATTTGGAACGTTGTGAAATTATGTTGTAGTGATGTAGACGTGGGTTGTTGTGACATAGAACAGCCAGTGTCATATTTTCTGTTCAAAGACAATAACTTGGCTTGGGCATGGTGAAGAACACAAAGACTAAATACAAGTTAATACCTTCACAATACTCTCACTGTTTGATAATGACAAGAGATTATGAAAACGTCTATAAACACTGTTGATGTGTAGTGCCATTTGAATGAAATTTGTTTCATTCACTCATCAATGGCATTACCTCAAATTTAAATTTCTAATGAAGTACATGATGTAATACGTACCTGTGTTTGCATAATCAGGTTCATCTTACAACCATTTTCAAATGACAGTTCTTCTTGTCTTTTAATATGTATGATATCTGCAAGTTTGATTACATTTACAAGTGTGCCATGAAGACATTGACAGTATACTAGCACATTGTATATTTAGGCGTGATAGGAATTGTATACATGTATATATATAAAAAAACACTTACTTTGTGCCAAGATGATCATCCCTGACTTCAACATCAATACTTGTTTTATGCTACAACCAAAAATGTTACCTTGCTCTGGAGTCATATTTTGTATTACACAAACATGTAGTTCCAAACTCAGTGTAAATAATTTGGTTTTTATACTGTTTATATCAAGAGAACTGACTCTAAAACAGAAATCCAAAGTATGTTTGAACATTTGAGACATTTTATAAATTAATGTATTTGTACTATTGTTGTATTTCCCTTAATATAACAGTGTAATAAAGAAATATCTGGTACATGTAGTCACCAGAATATGAAAATAACTTTGGTATTCATTTCCAAAAACTGTCCAATCCTGTGAGTGGAAATTTGCATTTATACATATATCAATGAAAAGGAAAATGAAGTAAATTATCTAAAAACTAGGGTTGAAGATACATTTGTAATAACAAAGCCTTGCAAAAATACTGAATAAATTCTTTTTCCATATATTCCAATAATATAAATATTGTGTTTTCTTTGTACTTCTTGACAGGATTTGGTCGAAAAGATGTGGTGGAACATCTTCTACAAAATGGTGCCAATGTACATTCAAGAGATGATGGTGGGCTAATACCTTTACACAATGCCTGTTCCTTTGGCCATGCAGAGGTCGTGACATTGTTATTACGACATGGAGGTGATGCCAATGCTAGAGACAATTGGAACTATACTCCGTTGCATGAAGCTGCTATTAAAGGCAAAATTGATGTTTGTATTGGTAAGTCCAAATATTTTATTTCAAAATTTCAAAATTTGAGTTTTACTTTTCTGATAGACTTTTTTGTGTGAATGCCATTGTGTTTCTATATGGCTATGCATGTATGACCACAAGAAATAATGTCAACCCTTGTCACTTAGTTTTAGTTTGATAATAGTATGATTTTATGTTCAGTTTTACTACAGCATGGTGCAGATCCAAATATTAGAAACACAGATGGAAAGACAGCATTAGACTTGGCGGAACCATCAGCTAAGGCCGTACTTACAGGTGAATACAAGAAAGATGAATTATTAGAAGCAGCTCGTAGCGGCAATGAAGACAAACTAATGAGTCTGTTAACACCACTCAATGTTAACTGTCATGCCAGTGATGGCAGGAAGGTAAGACTTATGGTATACTTTATTGTACCGTATATGTGTATAGGATGATGAAAGTTCATGAAGCTGACGAAGCCATGGTGGATATCAGGCAAAAGTTTTGGTGAGCTACTCGTATTTCTTGGTGCAAAATGAAGATAAAATTATGAACATAGTATGTGTGTGTGTGTGTGTCTGACAGTCTGTGTCTGTGTGTATGTGTATCACTGTATGTGTATGTGTATGTGTATAAGTATGTGTATGTGTATGTGTATGTGTATAAGTATGTGTGTATGTGTATGTGTATAAGTATGTGTATGTGTATGTGTATGTGTATGTGTATGTGTATGTGTATGTGTATGTGTATGTGTATGTGTGTTTAAATGTGTCTGCATTGATATATATATATCTCACAAAAAATTTGAGTCAAAACTGACTCTTTGTATCCACATTGGGACCCAGATGGTTAGTTTTAATTGTGTTTGTCTTCTGTGTTATGAAAGACTATCATTGTTTCACTAGCCCAATGAATGCTATATTTAGTCACTGAGGTAAATATTTAGATTTAAATTTATAGTACTACCATATTGGAATATCAAAATAAGCTATCACCCTGAAGAATACAGTTTTATTCAGTATTGTGTATGTGCCTATACTGTTTGAAAAGAAATGTTGTTTCCAATTAATGTGTAGATATTTCCACAATACACCAGTCCTGACAGATCAGAAATGTTAATCTGTTACAATATTCAAGTGTTTGTGTAAGCTGTCACTGCCATGTCAGGTTGGGTTTTATACTTGATTCTGTTAAAGTGATGTATTGCTGGTGTCTTTCTATATTATAGTCCACACCATTACATTTAGCAGCAGGCTACAACAGAACAAGAATAGTGCAATTAATACTTCAACACGGTGCTGATGTGCATGCTAAAGACAAAGGGTAAGTTAAAGAAATTGATTGTGTTTAGTTCATGATTTAGTAAATGAAAAGAAATCAGGTGAAATTCGACACTTTCCTGTGTATTTTACAGCCAAACTTAAGTTTGCTGATACAGTGTGAATCACTAATGTATTTTTATCTTGGTTCATAGAATATTTGTAGAGAAGGACACCACTTTAGACACACTGACTCATTACAAATGAAAAAGTAGGGAGACTGTCTCCTGATAAAATAAATTTAATGAAAGCTTTTAATCATGAATAAGAATCCAAGAACCTGGTAATAGTGCATAAAAAGACAAATTTTAAATGAAGTTTAAAAGATTCAATTCTACTATTCAACTAATTCAAGTATTTTAACCCTCTAGTGTGAGGTAAAATGTTATCACAGGTGCCAAGAATTAGAGCATGTTTATGTGAAATGTCAGTGTTTTCAATATCAATGAATTGTTTTCACTAATAGTTATTTTGTATACATTGTTTTTATATAGTGGATTAGTACCATTACACAATGCCTGTTCATATGGCCACTATGAAGTAACAGAGATGATTCTAAAACATGGTGGTAATGTGAATGCAATGGATCTATGGCAATTTACACCGTTACATGAAGCGGCTTCCAAATCTAGAATTGAAGTGTGCTCTCTCTTACTAAGTCATGGTGCTGATCCAACACTTGTCAACTGCCATTCAAAGAATGCTTTAGATGCAGCACCTACTAGGGAACTCCAAGAAAGGCTACAATGTAAGTAGATTTCATTGTCAAGAAAGCCTACAATGTACTAGTAAGTGGTCGACAATATAAGATCCCATTTATTTGATATTGTTTTCAAATGAAATTTTGTTGCTTTTCTGTCTCCTGTTTACACAAAGATGCCAAAAACACATGTGAAAAAAACAACAGTTTGAAAATGTTACCAAAAGTGGATTATTTTCATTCGAAAACAAAGTCTGTGTAAGTGAGCAAAAATGAAACATTTCAAAACCAGACTCATGTAAACGACTGAAACGAAAACACACATATTTGATCTTGGGAATGACCCCATCACCACCCCATTGTTAGCTTTTCTGATAGGCAAAAATGTTGAACAGGAAAACATTGATATTAATAAAACTAAACTTACAGTGTTTCATTCATGTGTCAACTACATTCAGGGAAGATTAATGTACGTTGGTTGATTGTTTTTCAGATGAGTTCAAAGGTCATACTCTGCTTGAAACATGTCGACAGGCTGATGTTACAAGAGTCAAGAAACAACTCACATTAGATATTGTCAATTTCAAACATCCACAGACACATGACACACCTCTGGTAAGTCCATATTGTGACTTTCATCAAATATTAATCTTTCAATTCTGAATATCTGAACTGTGAAGAAAATAGACTTACCAAAAGTTTGAAGTTTCATTTCATTAAAAATTTGATGTGTAATTCAGTGTAAAAAAATGAAAAGAAATAGTGTCTTGATAAATTGGGATAATTGTAATGTTTCCTATGATGATTGAAACTATTGGAGTAGCAGGAATATAATGTATGATTGATATAATTTGAGTACAGTATTTGAGCCTCAGTAAATATTATGGGAAAAGTCTGCATTCATTGAAACTTTTCAGTCAAAATATAGAGGACTGAAACCCAAACATATTATATCTACTACAGTATACAACCAAAAACATGTTTCTCTTACTCTGGAATCAAATCTTGCATTTGTTCCAAACTTGGAGTGTAATAAGTTACCTAGGATATTTCAGCTGAATCATTCAGACTTCTTCAGCTGCTATAGTGTATGATTCAGCAATGTAGACGCATCACATGACTTTGCATGTGACAGAAATATTTTAGGCAAATTATGTACATTCTTAGCTCTACTGCAAGATACTGTAGTATATGATTATGATTTTCCAATATTAACTTCTTTTGATTATTGTTTTAATGTAGCACTGTGCTGTAGCATCAGTGTTTCCCAAGAGAAAACAAGTTACAGAGTTACTTATCAGGAAAGGAGCCAACGTCAATGACAAGAATAAAGAGTAAGTGTTTGGCATTGCCTTTACTGTGGACTTATGGTTCTATCTCACGAAAATTAATAAACAAACACTTTTATCTTTAACAGTACAAGGGATGTTCAGTGTGTTGTTGCAATATCACAAATCCTGACTTTGCAAAATGTGTTGTATTTTCTAAAGTTTCAATGTGAATTGCTACAAAACAATCCATATAATCGGATTTATCACAATATCCTTAAATCATGTCTTCAGTATTGTAACACCAGTTTATACAGCTGTAGAGCATAACCCGGTTTGTTGAATTTGATATGTTCAAAATCTCACTGTGTTTGTTGTTTATTTACAGTTTTTTAACGCCGATGCATATAGCTACAGAAAAGAATCACTTTGATGCCATGGAAACACTACTTAAACACAACGCCAAGGTAAGTTTTAATGAAACTATTTTTATAGCAACCATCATTTCTCCATGAATTCCTGTAACTACTCCTATGCATTTGATTGCAACTACCTGTGATAATGTAGTAAAATGTAATTTGTAACAAATAGAGTGAGTATTACGCCACCATATACACTGCTACATAGAGCAGCATTATCTAAGCTTTAGGTCTGCTAAAATATGTAGATTGTTATTAACACAATGTATTATGTGTCTTATGACCTGTAGGTCAATGCCCTTGACAGTCTAGGTCAAACACCACTACACAGAGCAGCACATGATGGGTCTACCCAAGCCTGTAGGCTATTATTGACATATGGTGTTGATCCCAGTATAGTATCTTTACAAGGATTGACAGCAGCTCAGATGGCCAATGAAAGTATCAAAATAATGCTACAAGGTAACATAAACTAATCTCTCACTTTAGTCTACACCTACAGTAGCATACCTATGATTCATCCTTTGGTGTGCAATCATTTTAAACTCAAACTCACTATGTTTACATATAGAGTATAGAATTTTAAAATATGAGACCACTTCGTGGCATGGCTTTGATTGTTACGCTATTTCCACAACAGTACAAGGTACATGTACTTCCTTGGATTTGCTAAAATGTCAACATATTCTTTTTCTGATAATTAAAATGTGTAGTAAAGTAGAAGATTAAAAACTTAAAGGGGCAAGTCAGAAACCTTAGGATAAAGTGTATAGTACTGAGATATTGGGATTATAGGGGGTTATTGCCTAGGGGTTATTGCATGTTCTTGTTTCAAGTATGTTACCTACCTGTATGATTACAGACCTCAATCATACAGTGTACATACCATATTTAGATATGGTGGTATTGGTAAAACTAATAACTGCATCCTGTAAAAGTTTAAGTAGATGTATTCTGTATTATTAGATGTTATTCCCCAGTATTTTTCTTCATTCAACCAAGGAAAATATGAGTGACCTAAGGGGCCTTAGTGACAACCCTTAGGTCATGGGTATTTTCCAACTGAATGAAGAAAAATATTGGAGAATAACATGAGTATACCAGTGCCAGTAATATCAAAGAAAATTTCGGGAATGTAATGGTAATTTTGAACGTTTTGACTAATATTTCAAAGACAATAGAACCAGTAATGTAGACACACTTTGTCGTGACATAGAATGACCAGAGTATATATGCCGTAATGTATATTTTTATTCAACTTCACTCATGCATGGAATATGAGAGTCTATCAAATGATAATGAAATTACTTGTCTTTGTAAAGGAGTATTAATGTTAGAATTGGTGTGAATGTGAATTTGTTTATAGAAGAACCACCTATTAGTGGACCTGATGAGAACTATCAGTTGTTAGAAGCAGCAAAGGCAGGAGACATAGAGACATGTAAGGTAAGAAGAGTTGTATTCTTTCAAGTATCTATGAAGGAAATGAGAAGAATGTGAAACTTGAACGTAATAGATATATGGACAACAGACCCATAGGGAAATTCTTGTTTCTTACCTTTGGTCTTTACTTCTTGTTAAAAGATATGTTATGTGTTTGTTTCACAGCAAATCTTAAGCAAGGGACCACATTTGGTGAATTGCCGGGATGTGGAAGGACGTCATTCAACCCCACTTCACTTTGCTGCCGGTTACAACAGAGTCACTGTAGTGGAGTATCTGTTACAGCATGGAGCTGATGTACATGCCAAGGATAAAGGGTAAGGCATTGAACATATGCATTCATATTTTCAAGTTCACTCAGTCGTGAATCGTCAGGCTGATGATACTCAATATCAATTTATATAGCAATCAGTACTGTGTATGTAAACATTGGGTCTGTGTAGGTAAGTTATATTGTATACTGTTTTACAGGGGGTAATATGAGTTGGTTAGGCATGTTGTATTTTGAAATATTTGAGATTCTCTTCCAAAAATCTATTTGATTCTGTAAGTAGAATTTTTCATTAGATGTTGTATACTGTTTTACAGGGGTTTGGTTCCACTACACAATGCCTGTTCATATGGTCATTATGAGGTAACAGAACTTCTTGTCAAACACGGAGCAGTGGTGAACGTTGCTGACCTGTGGAAGTTCACACCATTACATGAGGCTGCAGCTAAGGGCAAATATGAAATATGTAAACTTTTACTCAAGGTAAGCAGTCTTTACTTGGTGCACCCAAAGAACAATTGAGTCACACCCAATAATGTCTGTGAAATTAGAGTTTAATTTTTACTTATCACCCAAACACTTACATTACTTTAGCTTTCATTTTGTAAGATTGCAAGGCATGTATATTGAAGTATGTACATCTTTACAGTGTACTGTGTATTGTTCTTAGATTTGCCACAGTACCACAGTCTTTACTGTGAAATAGAACTTTGTCATACATGCTTCATAAATAAATATGTGGAAAATAAGAAAAAAGTATGATGAAAATAGTTTCAGTTGCATCTCCTTGGGATTTAAGTAGTCCATTCTGATCAATTATGCAAAGATCTTCAACCCTAACAACAAAGTAACATTAAAACTTGTTTCTCCACTCAGCATGGTGCTGATGCTCATAAAAAGAATCGTGATGGTAATACACCGTTAGATCTTGTCAAAGATGGTGACCAGGATGTCCAGGACTTGTTACGTGGTGATGCAGCATTACTTGATGCTGCAAAGAAAGGTTGTCTGGCAAGAGTACAAAAATTAGTCACTCCTGAAAACATCAATTGTCGAGACTCTCAGGGAAGAAATTCTACACCTTTACATTTAGCTGGTAAGTTTGGCAATATCAAATCACTCCTTAGTCTAGCTGCTAGACCCTGGGGCAATTCTGCTAACATTAAAAGTGACCACAGGTACTGTCATCCTCAGTTTTTGTTCAACTTTGTCACCCTTGTGAGCACAGATCCACATCAAACTATAAGACTAATCACTCCTTTACATTCAGTGTGTGGGTGTGACATTATCATACAATCTCTACCAGGGTATGTTACATTTAGTGGGTACATTTGAAATTCTGAAAACATATCGTAGTCGAAGTTCTTGTCTTCCAAACAACATTTGTACATATTCAGTTCTTCACTCTATAACTATTATGTATACTCTAAAAGTTACTCCTCCAATCTTGGTGTCTGGCAGTCATATTTTTGTGTAAGGCAATACACCATATATTTTGTTATTATGATTAAACTTGTAAACACAGTAGATGTAGCTGAACTCCAGCAACAAAATTACATGTACGCACTGATGTATTTAACTTATATTCCATTTCTTTCGTAGCTGGGTATAACAATGTGGAAGTAGCTGAACTGCTGTTAGAAAATGGTGCTGATGTGAATGCTAGAGATAAAGGTGGTCTTATACCATTACATAATGCATCATCATATGGGGTGAGTATAGACAGGATATTATATAGAAAGGCTAGAAAGAAAAGGGTTTTAACAGCAATGCTTCAGAAAATTTGTTTCTTGTCACAAAATAAAAGAACTATTATAAGATGAAAATGTTGGTTCCTTGTTCAATTGCATTGGCTGAAAGGTAAATAAAGGACTATAGCAAACGCTGAAACTGAAGTCTTGGCATAAAAATAACATTCAGTTTGTATCAAGAATTGCTTTAAGTGTGTAAACATGCTTATATTTTATGATAAAATATTGTTCTTGCTTAGTTTTGAGAATTCACACCCCCCCCCCCACCCCTCCCGATAACAGAGGAGGGAAATCTTATCAACCTGTATAACATTGCATACCATATTTTTTGTAGGGAATCATGGTCAAATAGCAGAATTTGTGTAGATCTTACATACTTACAAAACACTTGAATTGAAACATTTTCATCATGCTATTATGTTTAACCAGAAAGTGACACAATGCATGTTAACGTACACAATAACACAATTTTCATTATAATGAATTATTTAGAGGATTTAATATTATATCTGTAAAGATCTCCATAACACCATACATGATCTCATTGATAATGGTTCAAGTGATATGTCTGTTCTGTTTGACACCACAGCATGTTGACATAGCAGCACTACTAATCAAGTATGGTACATGTGTCAATGCTACTGATAGATGGAGTTTTACACCGCTTCATGAAGCAGCACAGAAAGGAAGAACTCAACTGTGTGCACTGCTGGTAAGTATAAATGTAGAGACAAGTAGTTAAGTTGGACAATATCCTGATTAGTCTGTAAGATACTAATCTATGTGTTGTGCTGCCCTGCCAGCCTACACTCACATGTTCACTGGCAGGCAGTGCCACATGACACATCATATCTTGCAGATTATATACTAACTAATGTAAATCACCAAGCTGTAATTAGCCTCTGTTATAACCTTAAATTACTATTATTTGCATGTACTAAACTGTTTAATATGCCAGTTAGTTTCTATCAAATTCAACAATCATTCACATGAAATCAATTTCTCTATAGAGACAGGACCACCAACTTCTCCATAAATGTTCAGTGAGAATCTTACGATATTTAAACTCTCAGCAAATGAAAGCGTTTCATTGAATTTCAGCAACATAAGTTTATTATCTGTATATTGCAGCTTGCCCATGGTGCTGACCCAACCATGAAAAACCAAGAGGGTCAAACACCTCTAGACCTTGCCACAGCTGAAGACGTGAGATCCCTACTAGTCGATGCCATGCCTCCAACTCAATTACCAACAGTAACCAAGACATCACCAGCCAGTTTAGCATCATCACCATCAGTATCAACCACCTCATCAACACCTAGTACTAGTACACCAGCTAGTGTTATACTGCCAGGTACAGACACTACACCTGCTGGTGCTATAGGTGGTATAGCTATCGCAAACCAAGGTGCTACAACTGCTACTACTATCACTACTGCCCCGATTGCTCCACCACTGCCCCCAGTGACTGGTGTTGGTGATGGTGCATGTGAGAGGACTGCATCTGAAGGCAGTGATGGCGTACTTGATATAACCATTGGTACTTTCCTTAAAACACTGGCACTTGATCACCTCAGAGATATATTTGAAAAAGAACAGGTTAGTTCAAATTTTCTCCTGTCATAAAATATTCTCTTTATCACTTTATTTAGTATGTCCTTTACCCATGATTTAGTCTGTGTTTTCCACTGGGTCAACAAGAAACTATTTTGGAATTAATCATGGATTTGTTCAAAACCTGAATCTACTATATGTACTATAACACTATGAATTACAGTCAAAATTCCTTTATGTGAATAATGTAGAAAAAAAGAAGCGACAAGGATTTATTACATAATGGAAAAGCCAAGTTGTAGTATTCAAAATGAAAAATTTAGAATAAAAATCCATTTTATTACACTGTTGGCCAAAGTTATCAGTTCTGTAGTATCGAAGATGAACTTTGAAATGTGAAAACACCAACTTGTTCTTCAAATTCCAGGAACTAAATGTACAACCCAAATAGTTTCAATCATTCAAAGGACTCAGCTTTCACTTTCTACTGTTCTATTTGTATCCTTAGATTACTATGGATATTCTGGTTGACATGGGACATGAGGAGTTAAAAGACATTGGAGTGAATGCGTATGGTCACAGACATAAACTGATCAAAGGTGTAGAAAGGTTACTAGGTGGACAGTCTGGTGGTAACCCATTGATCACTCTAGCCAATGCTACCACTACCAATGGTACACTGTTAGTAGACTTAGGACTAGATGATAAGGAATATCAACAAGTAGCTGAAGAGGTGAGTCAGTGGTTGATGTCTTAGATCTATGAGAACCTCAATCAAATGAAAACATAAGAAGCCTTCAACAAAATGAATGTAAAAAATTTGAGTTCCTCAGATGTACATATTATGAAAAAAAAACCACAGAAGTGACAAACTAGCCAGGACCACCATTTACTTTTGTTGTAAAATATTGGGAAATGATGACTACCAGTGTGCACTATAGTATTCAATGGATCATGCCTCCACTTGTGGTCAAAAATCTGCTTCTAAACAGCACCCCCTAGTGGTGAAACTATGTTTCCTGTCTTATATCTTTGACAGAACTAGAATATGGCATAGAGTGATTCCTCATGGCTAAAATACTCTCATCAGCCTGTACAATTAAGATAACTTTTTTTCTCTAAATAAAATCATTTCTTGTCTTCTTATTCACCACAATTTACCCACAACAGATGCAGAATACAATACGAGAACACAAAGATAACGGACATGCAGGTGGTATTTTTAACGAATATAATATTCTAAAAGTACAAAGAGTGAGAAACAAAAGACTCTGGGAGAGATATTTACACAGGAAGAAAGAAATAGCTGTAGAAAATCATAATCATCATAATGAAAGAATGTTATTCCATGGTAAGTATGTCTTCTTGTTTAGATATAGACTTCTTGTTGGTTCCAAGGTGTGTTGTCTGTGCCGTCCTATCGTGTTCCATATATACCGTAACCACAATTTGATTTATCAGCAAAAACATACTACTAGCTGATACCCTTTTGTATCAGTTGGTAATGATAAAATCGATGGGGCCAGCTAGAACTTAGAAGGTCAAACATGATGAAGGAGAAATGGACCAAATGTTCATCTCTGAACTGATGGGTAGGGAGGGGGTTCCCTGGCACATCATCTTGGAACCTGTAAGTTGACTATTCCATGGTACAAACCGTTATAAACCGTTCTTGTCACCATGAGTTGCTGTTCTGTCGCTGTGTCTGTATGTAAACTATACTGCTTGTCTAAACAATGTCAGGTGTTACACTTCTGATATGTATGTGTCTTGGTTGTCACATCAAAGACAGATAAAACAAACAAAGAACTCAGTACAAAATGTAACAAATTATTCTTTCCACTTTACTTTAATACTTGCTGCATAAAGGGGCTGGTGAGTGGAAAAAAGAGACTATTTCCTACATAACTGTTGTTATGATGCCAGCTAGAAAGTGCAGCATATTTCATTTGTTAACTTTGCTGTTATTTTTTTATCACTTTTTTTTTTTTTGAAATCTGGCAGTACAGTGAAAGGAATGTTATTTGTTGTGATTTCCAGTTCACACCGCTCAGTATTGTATTGTTAGGTGTTCTCTGCTCGTACACTGTAACCTAGATAATGGACTGTTACTATGTCAAATATTAAGGTAGAGTGTACCTCGGCAGTCAGTCAAATTTTTCCATATGAAAGTTTGTTACTTATGTTTTTGAACTAATAAAAGAAATTTTGGGTTCACCATCTTATTTTCAAGAAAATAGATAAAAAATATTTTCCTGTAGCGTTAAGTGGCGGCCATATTGGATTCAAAATGGGTTCAGTTTAACATCATTTTGACCTCTATTTCAAAGGTTTACATGGTGACCGCTGATTTTAACTGAGAATTGATTTGAGTGTTTTCATGAACAAAATAACAGTAAAAATTTCAAACTTAATATCCGAGGCACATACTACAATATTACATTGGCCATATGGATGAGGATTGGGTATATATTTTGGATTTTTAATTTCAAAAAAAAATTTATCATGGCTTCCTACTTGAAAAATCAATGGGAAACAACATATGCCAAGTCTGTGTATGTAACTCAATACATTGCAAAAAGCTAAAAAAAAAAAATATGTAAAAAGTTTTATATTGGACTTACAATAACAGAAGATTTTACACATTTATTAATCTTTTGCAATGTATTCAGTTACAAAAAAGGACTTGGTCTATGTTGTTTCATATTGATTTTTCAAATAGGAAGCCATGTTAGAATTGTTTTATAAATTAAAAATCCAAAATAAATACCAAATCCTCATCCATATGGCCACTTTAAAGTGCAGTTGATCGTAACATTTTGTACACTCCAACCTTGAGTGAAAAAGTCACCTAATTTCTCCTGTTGCACATTGACTGTGTAATGGATGATATTACTATTGAAATGTGGCACAAATATCTAGTTTTCATGCACATAATTGTCACAAAGCAGTTTGGTAAATTTGATTTAAGTTTGCATGATTCAATTAATGCATACATGATGTATATTATTTTTGCATTATGTCTTTGCCAGTCTAAATTGCAGTTACAAAACATGTGAAATATTGTACCAATGTGTTCTGAAAGTGAACTTGTACACAAAATAACTTTGAACCAAAATTGGATTAAAAATTGAGTTGCAAAAGGTACCTGAAAATATTGAAGTCAGATATGAAGGGAAATCTGATGTAGCTTCCCAAAAATCGCTTGTGTGACTGAACAATAAAATCAATTTACGTCAAATATCTTTACAACAAGAGTTTATACATGCATGATATCATGTATGTAGTCTGTACGGAACACTGATTGGGCGCCCTCACACAGAGCAGGTTGGAGAGGGCAGAGCAATATGACATATCTTACACTTACAGTGTAAATATGTGTTCTGAATGCTGTGCATTGATAACATTCGATCATATTGAGGATGAGTTCCAGTTTCATAATAAAAATTGAAGAAAAAGCTAATTCACATTACAAAACTTGTTTTATTTGACATAGTTCCACCAATATTTATTATTGCCTGTGGAACTTCAATACAACATAAGACATTAACACCAAACACCAGTATCTATAAATAATGTGTTGACTCATTTCATCCTCCTCTATTCCAGGGTCACCGTTCATAAATGCTATTGTAAATAAAGGATTTGATGAGAGACATGCATACATTGGTGGTATGTTTGGTGCCGGTATTTACTTTGCTGAGAATTCTTCCAAAAGTAACCAGTATGTGTATGGTATTGGTGGTGGTACTGGTTGTCCAGCACATAAAGATAGATCCTGCTACATATGTCATAGGTAAGGAACCATAGTCTATGCATCTACAGTAGCAGCACTGTTTCCACCACAATCTACCTATCAACAATTAGCAGATCAGAGCGCCACCTAGTGGTGAGCCAGTGAACAACCTTTCTAAGTAATCCTGTATACTATACAAAGTTCACCACAATATCGTGGCCTTTCATTGTTCAACACAGGCAGACCCATCAACTCTGTTGTACTTATATATTTTGATTCATCTCAAACTATAGAATGCAAGACTCTTCCCCAATATATATGTTATGTACCTGCTATCCCCTGGTATATTGTGGATGTGGTCTCTGTATTTCTTGTCAATACAATAGCTGCTGTGGAAGTCTACGATATTATGAAAATCACTGTAAGAGAGTATCAGCAATTACATGAATTCTGTAGTATTTTGAAAGCCAGCGTGAGAGAGTATTAAGTTTGAGAGATAGGCGATATTAAAAATGTGATATCTGTTTGTTTCCAGACAACTGGTTTTCTGCCGAGTGGCTCTGGGAAAATCCTTTTTACAGTTCAGTGCAATGAAGTTGGCTCATGCCCCACCAGGTCATCATTCAGTGATAGGTCGTCCTAGTGTGGGTGGGTTATCATATCCAGAATATGTCATCTATAGAGGAGAACAGGTAAGATGTGTGTTCAGTGAAGAATTCAATCTGTAATGGAAACAAATGTGAACAGACTTCCTAATGTGTCAAAGGTCAGACACCAAAGGTCAAACCAGATTTGATGACTAGCCGCATTCCCTGTCATTGCAGAAGCAAACCATAGGCAAGCTTTGTTTACAGTCATTGTACCTCAGGTGCTCTTGGCACCCACATCAGATAGAACAGTTATGCAATTGCCTGAAAGGCAGTAAATACAGTACGACATAGTCGCATATACTGTAATATGGTCACACAGAAGTTCATGGCAGTTTCAGAATACAATTCAAATGTGTCCCTAAATGTTTACACAAACAATCACATAAGTCACCTGACTATAACTTCAATAGGAGTTTAAGGTGGAATTTTCATCCCGTGCAAACTGGGTTATACACAAAACTTATCAGTGACTGTAGGTAGGTAATGTTTAGAACACTCTTGGTGATATTTGGTCTATCTATAAAACTTATATGACTATAATAATTGTACAGTTCACGACAATACTGTGTGTTTCCTTTCACCAGGCTTACCCAGAGTACTTGATTACATACCAGATAGTCAAACCAGATGCATCAGACTCCAAAGCAGTAGGTGCCACATCATGAGACTTGGGGCAGTAAACTCTGGCTACCTTGCTTCCATGACTACAACAACTCTCAAACAACTACAATGACATTGTTATACAAACTGTCGAAGGATTGCGGTTATGCTACAACACTATACAAAATTCTACTACTATGCCAAATGTCAAATGGCCATTATTACTACAGAGTCAGAGGACTGCGATTTTGCTACGACGCCATACGCCAACTTTCAAATAACCACAATTCTGCTACTATGCCAGCTGTCAAATCATCTCACTTTCAGCAAGATACTAGCACAGTTTTAAGTACCTATAGCAGTATATCCTATCGTCTTGGTGTAGCCAAGTGTGACAACTCAAGTCAGGAGTCAGCTGTAACTCTACCTTTGTCTGTGAATATGTCTGCAAACCATGTCAAATGTAGTTACTGTTTGTAAAGTTTTCATCTCCCAGATGTACATGGTATGGTTGAATATTGCATATTTAGAAGCAAAGACCACAATAGGTAAGGTATTGGTCAATAGGCTGCCTATATAATGTCTTTGCTATTGGTACTACAGAACAGACTTGACCTTGAATTCGAACAAAATAACGGTATTGAGAAAAGTTCTGTTGGAGGAATCAAATACCAAACTTAGACCTACCGAACATGGAGGAATGAAATGCCATATCTGTAAATTAATACCAAACTATAATTGGAGGAATCAAACCACAAACTGAAATATTCGTACTACTGTACTCTATTAGAAGAAATGAAATATCCATACATGGAAATACTAAACTCACTGGAGGAGTGAAATGTCCATTCTTATAAAACTAAACTTGATTTGTGGAATCAAATGTCAATCTTGGAAAGTCCAAGCTGCATTGGAGGACTGAAAAAACAAACCTTGAAATTCTGATCTAATTGGAGGAATCGAGTAACAAAAACCTGTGAAATGTTGATCTAATTGGTGAAATCAAGTTGTGTATCAAATCTATCTGTAAATACTTCACTAAGTGGATAAATCAAATGTGTCAAACTTGTAAATACTGAGCTACATTGGAGGAAATATATACCTAATGTTGAAATATCAAACTGAACTGGAGACAAGAAGTAACAAACAGTATGAATACCGTACAGCTTGACCTGTGTGTGCTGAAGTCTAATTTTCAAGAGGAGTAATGAAATATCAAACATTGTAAATAACATACAACAGTGCTCAGATATCATTTTTACTGTATCTCATGTATACTGTATCCTACTATTTAAATATACATTTGGAAAGACTCAAAAACATGGAAAAAAGGAACAGGTCAGATGCAAAGTCTGGGCAAGTAGTCTTTCCAATTCCTCAGTTCTTTAGTGGTGCTTTAATATATGAAAAAGACTGCCCTACCTGTCATGAAGCAGATCACTCAATAAATTGTGCAATCAAAAAAGTCTGTACTTAAAATTTACTATCCCATGTATTTATTAGTAAAGTGACATTCAAGAAACATTCCTGAACAACTCATGTCAACCACATGCAGTTCTTCAGGTGTGCTGTTGTCTTGCTATCTCCCAAGTACATATTTTCAGAGAGGAAAGGGTTTAAAATGATAAGACTGAGATTGTCCACCATTTACTGGTTACAAAATTGAAAATTTCATGACAGTTAAAGTTAGAGAGACTGTATGCTGAGTGATATGTGAACGAATTTGTCAATATTCAGTCATCAAACTGTATATGTTGAACAAAATGGTGGTTTTTACAGATACTGGTATTGATGTTTAGTTAATGTAGAGGCTAGTTCTTTTGTTACAATAATGTGTGTGATAAGGTGAAATCTACTATACCCAAGTGCCCTGTAAAGCTGTATTGTTTTACCAGGTTCTCCACGACATGTGATAGTGGAAAACTATGATGTGTTTTAGACTGCCCTCTATTGACATGCCTGGGATATGAAAAATTGGGAAAATCACTGATACATTAGTTTCTCACAAGACATTCACTGTCTTATAGAAGTCATTTTAAGTAGCAATTTCATAAATTAATTTTGTAATCATGTGTTACAAGTACAGTATGCAAGAATTTGTTCAACTCAGATCTGCCGAATGACTACAAATTGCTGTATATGAACTTTACAAGTATATCAAAGTGTGTGATTTTAAATACAGTATTTAATTTGATTTACCAATTCCCAAAAATTCTAAACACAACATGCATTATTGTGAGGTATTGACGGCATAACTTTGCTAGTTTTATCATACATCTGGCATTAGTATGATTTTAGCTCCAAACTAGAATATTTAATTATTCAAAGGATATTAATGAAATGTAGACACTGACCCATTAGTATGCTAGGTATAAATGTTTATGTGTGCCTGGTGTACAGTCATGCATCATAAAATTGGTCTTGTTGGTGCTCTTCATAGAACTCTATCATGTGGTTATTAAATTCATCAAATGTGTCTTTCACTTTCAGTTATAATTCTCTGTAAAGAACCAGACTCCATACAATCCTTGCAATGTTTATATTCTTATCACCATATCAATAAGTGCTGTCCTCGTTGCCAAGATTTCCCCAAATCAAGTTTTTTTTATGCTACATGTACTGCTGAGTAGTCACATCACTTTAATGATGTCAGAACCACCAAAATGAAGTCTGCTTCATTCAAATTTTCCAATGAAAGTATATTTGCTGTCATTCACTGTAATAGCTGGTAGTTGTGGACGTTTGGATAAATGCCAATCTCATTCACTATGTACAAAAATCTACTGAATGAACTCATGTTTGGGAACAATCAAAGGATGAATTTCCAACAATACAGTTTGATTCATAAGTGTAACTCTAATTTGAATGTTTACAGTTCCTTTGTTATATTTATTGAATGTAGGTCGGTATTTTTCCAGACATAACTTCCAGCAATGCTTCCTATTCACGTACATATACCTGGACAAAACACAAGTTTTATGGTAACTTGGTAATTTTGGACCAAAGAGAATGTATATATTCATTCCTCACTCTCTCTTGCTGTATTCATAGACAGTCTACTGTCTATGGTTTTTGGTACCTTATTTGAAATCATGTGACTACAGATTGCATCAAAGGTCAAAGGTCATGGAAAAAAGCACCACAATGAATTGTTAGTTTATCTAACTACATTACATTACTAATGATTTGCTTTCAGCATCCTCATCACCAGTGTATATTATACAGTGATTTTATCAACACTTTCAAATATGGCTTTTTTCTCACCAAGTTACAGAGAAAAACAGTACAACTTTATAATAGTCCATGTTTTTGAAGAAATATAAACATACCATTGCCTAGTACCAAAATTTACATATTTTATGCATGTATTTCAGAGAGTATTTGAAACTTTATGGTATGACTGACTTGTTTTAAAGCCTCCCTTCTGCCATTTTATGTTATTATGTGCTATCAGTGTGTGTATTTTGTTTGTGTAATTTGTAACAAAAGACATGAGATGTTAAAAACATCATGCCATCTAATTGAAACTCTATAGTCACTCTGTTTTTGTAGTAATACATAAATGAATTCATTCACACACAGTGTTACTTTCACTTTCCTTTTGTCACTGTGTATGCTATATAGCAATTTATCTCCCATATTGGTCCACTTTTGCCCATTTTCAGCAGTCTACCATCCATTTTAGAACACAAAAGAATACTTACAATGTTTTGAAATCTTGTGAATACTTAAAATCAATTTTTATGTGTTTTTATCAGTATTTTTGTTTTTGTTTTTTTTTGAGCCTAGGAGTTGTGTCTCTTTCAGTGTTGTACAGAATTTTTGTTATTAAATTATGTTTATGCAAATATATGAAATCAAAAGAATAATTCTAGTATTTGTTGTAAGTTTGAAAATGTATGTACATGCATGTGTGTTTGTGTGTGTGTGTGTGTGTGTGTGTGTATGAATGTGTTTACTAGTATATCGTGTGTGTTGCATATGCTTACAAACAAAAGACTATAACTTTAGAATAACTTACCAAGTGAAATTAACATGATATTGTTTTGAAAAACCGACCACAGCAAAGATTGTACACGGATGAACAGTCTATGTAAATGTGATGATTTGATGAATACATTTAGTACTGTCATCTATACATAGTCAAACACTGACTTGATTTTCAATGATTTTATGACGTCATAGGGTGGTGTAGATTGTAAAGAACAACGCCGGGAGCGTCATGATCCCCCCCCCCCTCACGTTTGCGGAAAGGATTAGAAGAGCGCCCACAACGGCTGAATCAGTCTAGCGATGGAGGCGCTGACGTGATATATGTTAGTGTTAGGAGAGATACGAGAAAGAGAAACATGTTGACCTTGTCTTAATTTAAACAATCTGTATACTTCACTCTATCTCAGACCACTATATTAGTCTGAGACCATCAAAATCCATCACAGGTTTGATTTCAAGTCCAGCTGGGAAAATGTTATTAATCTTACTTTCGTTTTGAAAAAAAAAGATAATCTTTTAAAAATAAGTGCACGTAGGATTAGATTGATATCACTGATACTAAATGAAAAATATCAAAATGTAATTTTAAACGCCAAGGAAGTGAGTGTGAGAACATTTTTTTTAATAATGGAACCGAATCCGTCATACATGATTAGCCGTTCAACAGATATAGTAACATTGTAATTCTTCAGAATATTTTGAACACATCTGTCCGTTTATGAGAATCGCAAAGCGACAACACAATGCCCTAAAATGGATCATTCTACCAAGTTGCTACATAAATATTCCTGGAACCTGACATAGTAAAATTAATGGGTCTCGATGACGCGAAACACCTATGCTAAATTAAGATGACTAATCAATAACAAGCCCGGGAGATTTTTCTGCGAACGCTGAGGTGACGTTTGTTATTGTTCGTAGAAGTGAAATTAACATGCAAGTGAATCTAGGGTAACGCTACATTCGCTTCATTCGGGTTACGACAGCCCTCTGTGAGCATCGATAACGACTCCCAGTCCGTCCAAAAGATACTGTAACTGTAACGATGCCACGACCCGACTACTACCTTTGCATTGACCTGGAGGCGACATGCATCGACCGAGACTTGCCTGCCAACGGTTTATCACCCAACTTTAAACCAGAAATTATAGATATTGCAGCCATAATTCTGGACTCAAAAAGACTGGAAAAGGTAACTTTTATTTTGTTTCAATAGCTGTTCTGAATATAAGCTTACCTTTCTGGTCCAACAGGTTTTCAGAATTTAAATCATCTTCACAAATTAACAGGCCTAGATAAGGTTAAACTGAAACCCCTGAGTCAGACACCAAATTTTCAGCTTGTCACAGATGGGTAAGTATAAGCTTATGTATATGTCCGTCAGTAAACCCAACCCAAAATATTATGAGATTTCAATTCTTCAATGTAAACTTATGGAATGGAATTGATCTTTGATACTTTATACTCATTGATTTGCTATGACAGTCTGGTTTTTTTCTGTTTTAAGGTCGGCGAGTTCCAGTCTTACTGTCGTCCAGTGAAACATCCAAAGTTGGCTGAGTTTTGTCTGGAGCTAACGAAGATTTCCCAGGTAGGCCTAAATATTGTTTGTATGGTTGTTTGACATTACAGTTATTGAAATGTTCATTTTGTGACGAGAATGGGGTGCTTTGTGTATAATTACGATTGCATATTTGATAAAATTACATATCCGGGTACGCTAAGTTCTTTACTTAAATCTCATCGTTAAAATCACAAGCCGTCCAAAAAGAATTGAATTTTGAATTTCTGTGTAAGCGAGTACTATAAATATTATTTTCAGGAAATACACGCTTTACTCATAATTCGTGTAACTTACTTCCATTTCATAGTAAACAACTGTTACATGAAATTTCCCTTGAAATATGCTTAATTTTCGTTTTGATCCTCTTCCAGGAAACTGTCGATAAAGCTGATGAATTCCCAGACGTGTGGGGGCGCTTCATCGACTGGCTGAAGTCCAACAAACTGAAACCCCTGAGTCAGACACCAAACTTTCAGCTTGTCACAGATGGGTAAGTAGATATGTATATGTCCGTCAGTAAACCCAACATAACAGATTATGAGATTTAAATTCTTTCTTTCCATATTATTCTTGTACAAACTGTACCATAATCACGTGATCTATAGAAAATAACACAAAGGTACACTTGCCATGAAAATATTGTAAAACAACACTAAAAATTATTCTAATCGACATTAGAGTTACTGCTGATGCTATATATATAGGGGAAGCATTGATATAACTTTAGGAGTACAGAATGTGTTGTAAGGCGTATGTTCATGGATTTTACAGAGTCCAAAAATACACGTACCTTTCACATTGACTGAACAGCGTTCTCCTCCCAAATGGAAATGGGAAGCATTGATATCTGAATATGTAATCGATTAACAATGTTGGTTAGTTCTTCATTCTTATCCCAGGGAAGATTTACATGTTTTTTACTACTTTTATGTTCAATAAAGATAAATTATAAATTTTGAGTGTAATTTATTATCAAGGTGTATATACCAAGGTGTATACTTAGCTGTTATCAGCTAATTGGTAGTGTACACATAAGGTGTTGATTACTACTCAGTCAAACTTCAAGCCCTTGTGTAAACATTTCCCCGGAAACATTTGCCCGTCTAGCTTATGCCACAGACAAGGAAGTATATGCTAACCATAAGCATTTCGCGTAGGGTCTATGCCATAAGCTAGACGGTGAATGTTTACGCAAAGGCTCGAAGT